>NW_023276807.1:131998655-132254645 GCF_003668045.3 Cricetulus griseus | reverse complement strand
TGGATCTATGTGAGTTTGAGGCCAGCCTGGTCTACAGAGTGAGTGCCAGGATAAGCTCCAAAGCTATACAGAGAAACCCTGTCTCGAAAAACAAAAACATCAACAACAACAACAACAAAAACAAACAAAAAAATGGAGGCAACAGAGAGATGGCTCAGAGGCTAAAAACACTGCCTGGGCCCAGGTTTTTTCTCCAGCACCCACATGGTAGCTTACAACTGTCTGTAACACCAGTTCCAGAGGATCCAACAACCTCTTTTGGCCTCTGAAGGCACCAGGAATACGTGTGGTTCACAGACATGCATCCTGGCAAGCCCATACACATGAAATGAAATTAAAATTTTAAAAGAAAATTTGGAGACTGTACAAGATTATTTTGGCAGCAGTTAGTCTCAAACTACTACTAAATAATGAATATAGACTTCAATTCAGTTGTTACAGAATCTCAAGTTCATGGGGTGATTTGTGTTGCTGACAATGGTTTTAACTATAATTATCATAAAAATTTTAATGGACAATGAAACTCCCAGAACATGTCCCAAGAACTGAGTGAGGAGAATTCTGAGTGCTTGTGAGGAAACTCCAAGAAAACAGGACAAGAGTCTTGGAACCTCAGTTTTCTCACATCAGGGGGGTGGTTTTGGAATGTGTTTTGGTGCTCTTCCCAGTGCCGTGGATAGGATCGAGTTTACTTCATATTATTCATTATAGCTTGCTATTGTTACTTGTTTATATGTGTCTATGGAAGAACATGTTTTGCCACATGGTTTGTCTGTCGGCCACATGTGACTTGCACTTGTGACTAATTACACACTTTACTCATGTGATCCTTCTTAACCCTCAGAGAATAAATTGTCTGATGCTCTGAAGAAAGTTGGCTTTTGCATGAGACTTTAGTCCTTATCTCATTTGTTGGCACCATTTTTTCCAGATCCCACTGCCTCTGGAGCAGTAACATGAAACTTTATGCATTCTTTTTTTTTTTTTTTTTTTTTTTTTTGGTTTTTTTGAGACAGGGTTTCTCTGTGTAGCTTTGGAGCCTAACCTGGCACTCGCTCTGGAGACCAAGCTGGCCTTGAACTCACAGAGATCCGTCTGCCT
Organism: Cricetulus griseus; assembly: GCF_003668045.3. Lineage (NCBI taxonomy): Eukaryota > Metazoa > Chordata > Mammalia > Rodentia > Cricetidae > Cricetulus > Cricetulus griseus. The sequence goes on along the minus strand of NW_023276807.1, from coordinate 132,253,544 downwards.
CTGCCTCCCAGTGCTGGGATTAAAGAAAGGCGTGCACCACCAATGCCCGGCCACTTTATGCATTTTTAAGGTAGCTTTTTAGATAAAATACTTGGTGCACAAGTGTGAATGAGCACAGTTTGGACACTCAGAATCCATGTAAATGCCTGGTGGGCCTGCCTGTAATGTAAGTGCTTGTAAGACAGAAAGGAGACCCACAGAGCAAGCTGGCTAGACTATCCATCATGGTAAACTCTGGGTTCGATGATGAGGTAGAGAATGATCAAATAAGGCTCCCCATGTCAGCCCTAGGTGACATGCACACATGCACACATATAGAGGAACCACACAAAAGTGCAAAAGGGGGACAAGGAGCTTTCCATAACATGCAAATTAAACCGGAGGAAGCACGGTTTAATAACCTTAAAAAGGATGTATCTTGGCTGAGCATATATTTAAGTGGGAGAGCATTGGAAACAAAGTCCTAGGTCAATTCCCAGCTACACACACACACACACACACACACACACACACACACACACACACACACACACGGATTATGTTTGTTGCTCCATCGCTACTACAAAGTTGTTCAGAAGCAGATAGAAAGCATTTTACCACCTGGGTCCCAGGGATCAAATTCAGTTCTTCAGCCAAGGGCCTTCTTGCCAACTTCAAGTTCTTACAAGCATTCTAGGACTCACAGGCTGGCTATTTCTATGAGTCCCTCTAAAAGGGAATGAGAACTCTTTGGAGACTAGCTCCTTTACAATCTAAGGGAAGAAATCACAAAGGGTCCAAAACAACAGTTCTTCAAATTCATCCCATAGGCAGCAGCATCACCCCAAACATGTGTTGGAAATGGCACTTACCAGATCCCATCTCAGACCTACTCAGTCAGAAAGCCAAGGGGTGGGTCTAGCTATTTATGCTACTGACTCTTCTAGGTGATTCCAATTGCTACATCTTGAGCACCACAGACAGACCGGGCTTCTGTCTTTAGAAATGACACTGCTTTCCAGAACATTAAATAAGGACAAAGGTTAAGCTGGAGGAGACTTTGTCTAGCTAAACCCAAAATCAGAGCACCAAAAATTCTGTGTGTGGTTGACACAAGTTGAATCTGTAAAAGGTCATATGTTATCATGATATTTGGAGGTGAAATATTGATGAACTATATGAAAAATTAGCTGAAATAACTGGTGAGTAAACATTAATATTGGTTATCATAATAACATAATAAATAAGTATAATAATAAAGTAAAATTTAGTTAAAAATTAATTTCAGGGGCTGGCTAGATGGCTCAGCAGGTGAACACACTTGCTACCAAGACTGATGGCCCAAATTCAATTCCTGGGATCCACACACAAGTGCATGCACACAGTCATGCACACATGCATACAGTCAGGAACACAGTCATGCACACATGCATACAGTCAGGAACACAGTCATGCACACATGCATGAGGTCATGCACACTTCCATACTCCTACACAAAACAAATAAATAAGTGCTAACTGAACAGACTGCATTCTTCTTTCAGGGGCACGAGGAGGTGAGAGGACGACCCTGCTGTCCTTGCCTCCCCCTTTGTTTGATGTAAGGTCTTTACTGTGTGCCATTGCAGGATCTCACCTCCAGATTTTCTCATATAAACTTTGTCTCATCATGGTCATTTTTAGTATGTTTACCAAAAGACTTTAAAAGAAGCTATTTTGCAACCATAACATCTTTATTCTTGTTTTGTTTTGTTTTGTTTTGTTTTTTGTTTTGAGATAGGGTCCTGTCTGTCCTGGAACTCACTATGTAGCCCAGGCTGGCTTTGAAATCAGAGATCTACCTGCTTCTGCCTCCTGAGTGCTGGGATCAAAGGAGTGAGCCACCACCTCTGGTCATAACATCTTTATTCTAATTAATGGAAGGATTACACATACCAACCATAAAGGGAATGGTATTTTTCCATCCTAAAAAAATTACAAGAAAGACATGGAGTTCCGGGCTTATAATCCCAGCACTTAGGCGGTGGGGGCAGCAGATCAGAAGTTCAAAGTCACCCTTAGCTTCACAGTGAGCTTGAGTTCAGCATGGGCTATAAGAGATCTTGCTTCTAAAAACCAAAATGAAGCAAAATAACTACAAAGACAACAAAAAGAACTCATCAGTGCCTCTCCAAAGTCAAAGTAGTAAACACTATCAGCATTAAGATGACAAAGAGTCACATTTCTCAGTGAAAACTTTAAACAGTAACATTGCTCAGTGAAAAATTTTAAAATAACTACTAAGTTGGGAAATGCTAATTACACTGTATATATTGTGTGCATCTGATAAAAATATCATGTTATATCACAATAGTATGCACAATTACTGACATTAATAAAAATGATACAAATGACAAAACTATTTTGTTATTTAGTACTTTATATACCACTTAAAGAAAATCAAATGTATCCTTACCTCATGCCATTGTCTAGTTGGCTGGTTTTATTTGTGTTGGCATCCCATAGATAAATGCAACTAGACTTCTCAGCAATCACTGCCAGGATATCCCCATCTTTATCCCAATCCATGGCAACACAGTTGCTTTTGGAAAAGAGAAAAATCATTACTATTCACTTCTCAAAAATCAGAGAGAAGAAACAAATACTCACCTACCTATGACTTCTGCCTACAACAAGACCGCTCAGTATCTTTTAATAGGTCATGAACATCCTAAAATGAGAAATTCAACCTGCTATCCACTGATAACACAAGATTAATTTTAATGTTTCTGTGGAAAAAATTTAAGTTCTACTTTCACTACCACTTTAATGTATTACACTAAGTAAAACTGTATGTAACCAATTAACCAACTATCTGGTTTTCCTGAGTCCTAAAAGCAAAACAAAACAAAACAAAACAAAAAAACCTTATCTTCCAGGAAGATAAATTCATCAAGAAATCTACAAATGAATTAAAAGTCAGAACCAATGTTTTCATCTTCCTTCTTTTTTTTTTTTTTGACAAGAGTATTCTTACCTAGTTCTGGCTAGTGTGGTAGACAAGTCTGGACAAAATTTGCAGTGATCCTTCTGCCTCTGCCTCCTGATAACTGAGATGGTAGCGGTGCACCACCATGCTTGTCTGTTTGATAAGTATTTTTATGTATTTGTTGGTGGTACTAGGACTTGACTCTAGGTCCTTAACTGTGTCAGCCAAGTGCTCTATCACTAAGCTGTATCCTCAGCCCTTTAGCAGGTAATTTTCTAAGACCAATTTTTTAGTTTTTTTTTCAACTTAGCATACAAAGTAATGCATTTCATTATATAAGACCTAGCAGTGAAAGGTTTCATATTTACAAAAGTGAAAAAGCACTATAAGAAACGCAGTTCTACCTAGATAGGTAAAACAAAGTAGGTCAAGGTTGGTGTGCTGGCTAGTTTTTATGTCAGCTTGACAAAAGCTAGAGTCATCAGAGGAGAGAGCCTCAGCTGAGGAGAAAATGGCTCCATGAGAAAAGCCTATAGGGCAATTTCTTAATTAGTGATTCATGTGGGAGGTCCCAGCCCATTGTGAGTGGCCACCCCTGGGCTGATGATCCTGAGGTCTGTAAGAAAGGATGAGCAAGCCAGTAGGCAACACTTCTCCATGGCCTCTGTATCAGCTCCTGCCTCCAGGTTCCTGTCCTGACTTCCTTCAATGCTGGACTATGACAAGGAAGTGTAAGCCAAATAAACTTCCTATTCCCCCCCCCCCAATTGCTTTGTGGTCACGGTGTTCACAATAATAGTAATCCTAACTAAGACAGAAGTTGATGGCAGGATAGCGAGGTACTGATGTGACAGACCTGACCATGTCATTTTGGGAAGAATTGTGGAAGTCTAAATTCCTCCAAACAAAAATATGTTCAGGCCTATCACAGCAATACCCTTAACCTTGGTACCAACTTCTGTCTTAGTTAGGATTTCTATTGCTGTGAAAAGACACTATGACCACAGCAATTCTTATAAAGAAAAACATTTGTGGTGGCGGTGGCTTAAGAGGTTCATTGTCATCATGGTGGGGAATATGGTGGCGTGCAGGCAGACATGGTGCTGGCTGCACCTTGATTAGAAGACAAGGGAAGTGGACTGTTACACTGGGAGTAGCTTAAGCACAGGAGAACTCAAAGCCCACCCAACAGTGACACACTTCTTCTAACAAGGCCAAACCTACTCCAACAAGGTCACACCTACTCCAACAAGGCCACAACTCTTAATAGTGCCACTCCCTTTGGGAGCCATTTTCTTTCAAACCACCATAGTTGGTAGATTAAATGAGGAAGATCAGGAGTTCAATGTCATCCTCATCTACATACTGAGTTCAAAGCAAGCTTGGCTACATGGGATCCTATCTCAAAACAAAACCAAAAGAAAATCACATATGTGTATAAAATATATAATGCATAGATATGTTTTTAACTTTATAATTTCTCTAATTCTCAAAAAAAAAAAAACAAAACCCAGACCTCTTCATTTATAAAATGCTATTTTTTTTTCATTTGGACACTCTTTGCTCTTGAGTAGTGGGTAAAACACACTTTGATTTACATTTAGGTTGGTGATTATTTTATTTTTATTCTTCAAATGCTTACGATATGTTTGGGGACTCTAATTTCCTTTAATAGTCTCAGAAACTACGGGAGCATAGAGGGAAGTTTTGAAATTGTTGATAAAATCATTTGCCAATTAAAGACTGACAATTAGACAGAATTTTATTTGTTTGGAGATCCTTTTTGGTCAAATCCAACTATTATGAATCCAGCAACAGAATTCAGATGAGGTCCTTATGCAACCCAAACAGGTGTCACCGAGATTAAGCAATTAAACTCACACAATTTATTCGAAGCAGCTTTTTTCACTGAGTGCCTTCCTTTAGGCATAATCACTGAGTAACTGTTTTGATCTCATTCCCCAAAATATAGAAATCAGAAGCAACAATGAAGAGTGTGGGAGATGGTAAAAATGCTAGCCTTAGAAGGAGAGGAGCAAGTGGGAGAGGCCAGGCCAAGAGAAGTAAACAACGGGACTTGGAAAAGTGGTAAATACACTATGGACAGCAGATATACATTGAAAAGCACAGCAGCACAAGTCTACTGAGGTTAGGGAGTGTCCATGTGAGCAACTGCTGAGTCTGTCAGCAGAGTAAGATGACAACACTGAACCATTCACAGCACCTAATCTACCCGTGCATTTAGAATGGCATCCTGAAAATGGAAGACATCTTCATTCTCTAAGAAGTGTGTGCAAAGCAACTGTTCTCCAGTGATTTCTGGAAATACCAAAGGAAATACAGGTTGGGTATTCCTAATGGGAAAATCCTTTGTAATTTTTTTCCATTTTCATGAGTGTGATGTTTATATGTGTACACATGTTTTCATGTGTAGAGATACAGGTGTGTGTGTGTGTGTGTGTGTGTGTGTGTGTGTGTGTGTGTGTGTGAGTGATCATGCAGAGGCTTCTGGTTCATGCTGGGAATCATCCTCAAACACTCTTCTTATTGAGGCAGGCCCTCTCAATCAAACCCAGAGTTTACCTATATGGCTAGTCTAAGTAGCCAGCTTGCCCTAGGGATCAATCTTGTCTTCATTTTCCAAGGCTGAAATTACAGGTGAGTCATTCTTCCCCTGTCCTGGCATTATGTGTGTACTGAACTCTGGTCCTCATGTTTGTGTGGCAAGTGCTCAGGCATTTCCCAGGCCCAGAGAAACCTTATACTCACACAAAGCTTCCCTGTGAATATTTATGTATATAAACTCTTACTCAAGTGCCACACACATGCTTTGCTAACTTTAGCATAAAGAAAAAAAAAATCCTTTTATAGCTACAGAGAACAAAAGAGGAGATGGGGCTATTCATTTGATTTATTTATTTTTTTATCTTTAGGCAACAAAGCTTGAAGGTTTGATCCACCCCTGTACTTACCCAGGTAAGCTAATTTCACTTCTTTTTTGGCCATGGCGATCAAAGATTTTAACAATACAGTCAGCTCTGAAAGCAAGTAGAATAGAAAAGTTAATTTAACATTTCTCTTATTTATCATATATCTAAAAAAATTAGGCTCTATTTCAGTTGACCTCAGTGTTCTTTCAAGGTAGTTTTTAAATTTGTTATTTTAAAAAGTGATGATCAAGGAAAAGGCTCTGTAAACTCTGATGTTAATGGGTTTGAATATCTATTTCACACACTATCACACAAGAGTTTATACTAAAGAGACAGTATGGGCACAGATTAGGTGTGGATACATATGCACACAACCATTATTGAAAGCATTCATTCTTTTCTTACCCTGTTACTGCAAGGAAGTTTCCTGATGATTTTTGCCAGGCAAACTGTATCGGTGCACCAAGCCATGTCTTTTCTAGCAGGGAGAAAACACGCTAAAAAATAAACACAATTTTTATATTTTCAAAACAATTAACTATTGGTCAGAAAATATGTCAAAATTTAATCCTGCAGATATGTAGGTTACAGAATAATTTTTTAAAAAAATATTAAAAAAAAATAACAATGAGAGCCAGGTACGGTGGCATACACCTTTAATCCCAGCACTTGGCAGACAGAGTGATCTCTGTCAGTGTGAGGCCAGCCTGATCTACACAGTGAGTTACAGGACAGCTTAGGGATACAATCACAACAAGCAAAAAAACAACAATAAAATAAACAAAACAAAAATCAACCAATCAATCAAACACAAGTAGCTTGTGCAGCAGGATGGACTTTGTGAGTTAGCTTCAATTATTGACACAATCTAGAGTTATCAGCCAAGAGGGGGTCTCAATGAGGGTCTGTCTATCCTGGGCTGGGCTGGCCTGTCTTGCTAATGGATGTGGGAAGACCTACCCAACTGTGGGAGGCACCATTCCCTAGGCAGTAGGGTTCTGATTTGAAGAAATGAGCTAAGGATAAGAAAGTGGGCATGCTTGCATCTATTTCTCTCTACTTAGGACTGAAGATGTGATCTGACTGGCTCTAAGCTGCTCTAAGCTCCTGCAACTGTGCCTCCCCTGCTTAGGGGACAATCTGGAACTGTAAGCTGAAGTAAATCTTGCCCCCCACGTTGTTTCTCTCAGGTACTCTTTTTTTAAATTTTTATTTATTATGTATACAACATTCTGCTTTCATGTATATCTGCACACCAGAAGAGGGCACCAGGTCTCATAACGGATGGTTGTGAGCCACCATGTGGTTGCTGGGAATTGAACTCAGGACCTCTGGAAGAGCAGTCAGTGCTCTTAACCTCTGAGCCATCTCTCCAGCCCCTCTCTCAGGTACTCTTATCACAGCAACAGAAATGAGACTAGAACAGACCTCAAGATAAAAAAGAGATGATCACATAACTACTTTTGTTTGTTTTGAGACAGGGTCTCAGTATCATAGCTTTGGTTGGACAGCAACTTGCTATGTAGAGCAGGCTGGCCTCAATCTCACAAAGACACATCTGCCTCTGCCTTCTGAGTGCTGGTGTTAAAGCTGTGTGCTTTTAAATGTTTTCAATTGTTAATTTTATAAAAACATATCACAGTGCTTTATGCACAGAGAGAATTTAAACATGAGTTTGTTAACTGTGAAACAGATTTGGGGGATTAAATTTAACAACATTACTATTTAAAAATCTTGAATGATTACGATAGACCTATCTAAGATGCTCACAATCCCTTTAAAATTATCTTCTTTTACCTACTAGTTATACTTTTTTTTTTTTTTTTGGAGGAGGGTCTTTTTGAGACAGTATTTTTCTGTGTAAAAGTTCTGGCTGTCCTGGAACTCTGTAGACCAGGCTGGACTTAAACTCACAGAAATCCTCCTGCCTCTGCCTCCCAAGCTGTGGGCAACAATGCTGGCTTCATTGATAATTTTTCTATTGATTACATGTTGAAATAAATTTGGGAGATACTCAGCAAAACAAAGCATATTATCACAATTTTATCTGTTTCTTTAACAGCCTTACAGTTGCTATAAATTAAAAATTTTGAAATTTCATTTATTTATATTATTCTTACATCAGACTTCAAGTCTAGAAGACCTGGAAACATGACCCTAAATGAAATAAATATTAGATTTAAATGTTTTAGATTAAACAAGGGCACCCTTATCTAGGTAGATGCAGCTTATTTATGTACTATTGCAGAAGACTTGGGTCTGAGTGGCAACACAGCTCCTCCAGTACTTTCTGAACACATTCTGTATCCACCTCCTGAAAGCCAGTGTCCTGGGACACTATGATTCCAAGCACACACAGGTTTTGTCTAGCATAAACATACACACGTATTTAAAAACACCTTACTTCTGCAACTGTGTGACTACATTGTTGGTAAATCTTACTTTAGTCCCTTCATGGCAGATCTGTCTTGGGCTGTGATCTTACAGGTTAGTTTTCTTCCACAGAGCTTTCTAGCTACTCTAGGTACAACTCAGAAATGAAAGTTACAGCTTTCCAACCAAAAACCCAAAGGTTTGCTTCTTATGTGTTAGTTATGGGCATTAGAGCAAGTCACTGAAACTCTCAAAGTGCAGGAGTCTCAGCTATAAAGAAAAACGTAGTTCCACCTTTCTGATACATCGTATTGGAAAGTGAATCACTTCTGAAGTGAATCATGCAGAGTTATCTGTCAATCCAATTGACACAAGAGCCACAGTTAAGTTTTAGCAAAGCTGAAACCATTTAAAAATCGGCTTTTCCGTTTCTTTGCTAGAGCAGGGAGGGGTAGGTATCGCTGAGGTAAATCACAGGAGCGAAGAAGCTGCAGCTGTAGGATTCACAACAAACCTAAATGGTAGAAAATCTTCCTGCAGAGGACGACGCACACAAGTGTGCACATTCCACCTTCCTGTGTTCTAGCGACCAGCAATCTGTACACTGGACGGCCACAGGCCAAATAATTTTTGATTACTTTTTTGGAGACTTTTCATTCTCTCTAGGGCTCTGGTCCTGCGGCTTGGCTTGCCTGGGATTACCTTACAGAAATGAGGCAGCTTGAGGCAATGGGTCACCGCCATAGCGACCCGTGCCCAGCGCTGATAAGTTCGGGCATCCTCAGATCCAGGCTTCTACTGGGGTTCAGAGGGTACAGGCCTTCCTCTCCGCCTGTTTTCGGAGCGTCCTTTCCCCTCATCCCTTACTGACCCATCCTCTCCCTCCCGCTCCCTGGGCGCATTCCTCCACCCCTCAGCACTCCTGAGGAGGGACGGGGACACAAACGACTCAGAGTCGCGCTCCTAGAGTTGAGGAAACCAGCGACAGCCGCGTCTTCTCACTACCCAGGGCTCTTGTAAGTTATTTACCTTCATCTCCGGGCTCCAGTGGCACCCTGATCTTCTAAGTGCGCAGGCGCTCCAAAACTCCCCCACCAGACTACCGCGTTCCCGTCACCCGGGAGACCGGGCAAACAATGACCAATCAGCGAGCGTGGGGCGGGGCTTTTCTGGCGCCATCCTTTGAAAGAGATGGGCAGGGAGGATAGAGTCATGTGATGGAGGCGGAGCTAAGCCCCGGGAAGTTGGGGGTCACGAGGTCCGGTCAACTTCCTGCCTGAGCTCTGACTGGGTAAAATCAACTCCGGGAGGCGGGCTCTGAGGACGGAAAGGGTCCTGAGCAAATCTGCCATGAAGAATGCTGTGATAGCGGGAGATGATGTGGAGAAATTCCTGGAAAAAAGCAATAGTCGGATGGTGGCAAGTAGGAGGAGGGAACCTGGCTCATGGATCAAACGGCTTCTACCAGCTCCACACGTACAAGGCTTGGAGAAACTGGAGTGTCATCCTCTCTTTCTCTCTCTCTCTCTCTCTCTCTCTCTCTCCTCCTCTCCTCCTCCCTCCCTCCCTCCCTCCTCCCTCCCTCCTCCCTCCCTCCCCTCTCTCTCTCTCTCTCTCTCTCTTCTCTCTCTCTCTCTCTCTCTCTTCTCCTCCCTCTCCCTCCCTCCCTCCCTCCCTCCTCCCTCCCTCCCTCCCTCCCTCCCTCCCTCCCTCCTCTCTCTCTCTCTCTCTCTCTCTCTCTCTCTCTCTCTCTCTTTCTCCTACAGAGGAGATGAGGCGTGAGGGGTCCTTTCTTTTAAAGTCGTTAAGACAGTTTTAGTTAGTGTGTGGTCAGGGAGGAACAAGAAAAAAAAAATGAATTCACCTCTAGAATTGGAGCCTGACATCCTTTTAAAAGGATTAGGCCCGAAGGCATTGGGTGTCTTTCATTACAGTGTTTCAAAACTTCCTCTTTTGCTATTTGAAAAATGCCAATCAACCCATCTTTTTGTTTCCTTTTTTTCCTATATCTGGTAGGAATCTGATTTGCAGAGGAAAAACATTTGAATAAAACAGCTGCTGATAAGTGTGAACTTTGCACTGGGGCTTGCGGTTGGGTTAATTCTTGATTTTAGGTTCCTGAATCGAATCCTGATTTCTGTAAATCAATGACAGAAAAACTGAAATTGAATCAACGGTTAATAACCTTCCAGAGACAAAGCACTAGTCTAAAGGTGTTCACTGGTGAGTTACCTGAAACATTTAAGGAGGTAGCTTTACAAATTCTCTACAGTCTCTTTCAGAAGGTAGGAATGGGAGTCAAACCCAAAGCCATTACAAAACAAAACAGAAAAACCCCCTCCCTGTCAGTATTCCTTGAAGTCATAAATGCAGAATGATCAATAAAATATTAGTATATAGAAGCTGATAATTGCTAAAAATAATTGCATACCAAGGCTAAGTGAGATCTACCCCATGCAGTATAGGATGTTTCTAGGTTAGAAAGTATTTTCCCCCATAGTGTTAATGGGAACCCACCGTCACTGAGATGCTGTCTATAGTGAACTGAAAATCTTTATTCCCGCTAGCTGGGAATACACTCAGGCATTCTGGGACACCAAGTGTCCAGAATACAGCATTATTGAAAGCAAAAACCACTTCCTGGCTGGGTGTGGTGGCACACACCTTTAACTCCAGCACTCCAGAGGCAGAGAACTCTGTGAGTTCTAGGCCAGCCTGCTTGAAATGAGTTCCAGGACAGCCAGGGTGGTATACAAAGAAACCCTATCTCAAAAAAAATCAAACCAACCAAACATAAAACAAACCACATTTTGGCATCTCATTTAGCAGCTGTGTGTGTGTGTGGGGGGGGTGTAATGCAAGCAGGCAGTTTAACAGAAGCTAAGCTAGCTAGGCATCATGACCTTAGGTTCCTACAACAGAGTTGGTAATTTTCCATGGGGCTTTTCATCTAGGAGATCAGATTCTAGTCAAGCCTAAAATGGCCTCAGCAGGAATATAAGATGGAGCAGAAGGTCACAATACAACAGGCTAAAGAAGGAAAGCTACATGGTTGTATCAATAGCTATAATAACAAAGCCCTGGACAAAATTTAACATGTAAAATTCTCAACTACAACAAAAACAACAAAAACCAAACAAGAAAAGAAGGAATAGAGGGAGATTTACCAATTGCAAACAATCCCCAAGAAGTCTACTGCTGATGACATACTCAATGCTAAGAAACTTGAAAGTGTTCCCCATTAAGGAACAAGGCAAGGATGTCCCCTCTTGGTACTCTTTCTCATTTATGGTGGAAGTTCTAGTTATTGTAACAAGGAGCATGCTGACTGAAAAGGGAGGTGGAGAAACTTCGCAGATGATGTGATTGAGTGTGTAGAGAATCTGAAGAAAAAAAGGACAAAAACCATTGCAAGAACTGATTATACCAAGTTTTCAGGATACAATTGTAATCCACAAAGATTAGTTGCTTTCCTCCATACTAGCAATGAGCAGATTTGAAATAAAAGAACAGTGCCATGTATGTGTGTACCACCAAAATGAGATGCAGCTATGAGTCAAGCAACATGTACTTGATCAGTGTGGAGAACAGTACACAACTGAGGAGAGACAATAAAGAACTCAGTAGGTGAGGGCCCTTGCTGCTGAGTCTGACCACTTAATCAGAAGCCAACATAATGCCAAAATAATGGAAGGAGAGAACCCATTGCCACAAGTTGTCTTCTGGGCTCCTCATGCCTGCAGTGGCACCTGTATGCCAACAATCACACAAATAAAAATAACAAAAAAGTTGTAAAGAACTAAATAAAAGGAGAGACAGCTCATGTTCATGAATAGTAAGTCAGAATTATAAGATGCCAGTTTTGTTGTAATTTAAGAAAGGCGGCACGAGAAAGATGCCATGAGACAGGGTTCAAACAGGGTTTTTTGTTTGTTTGTTTGTTCGATTTGTTGTTGTTTTAAATTAGGGAAAGGGATCATAAAAAGGGGAAAGGGGAGGGGGGAGACTGGCCTTCAGAGACAGGAGCAGCAGGAGAAAGAGGAGGAAAGGGGGAGGGAAGGGGAGAAGGAGAGAAGGAAGGAGAGGGGAAGAGAAGGATAGGAGGTGGGCAGGGCCTTTTAAAAAGGGAACATAGTGATTATGCACAGGTGGTGTTCTTAGTGGCTGCAGCTGAGGGGGTACCCTGTCAGGACCCCAAGGACAGGCCAGTACAGATGCCTGAATACTAACAAGACCCCCCCAGTTTTATCTGTAACTTTAATGGAAGCATAATAAAGATTAATCAGTTTACTAACTAATGGATCCCGAAGTTTCTTGGGTGAAGCAGACATGCAGAATAACCATTGTTAAAGGAGGAGGAGCACTGACACTATCTGACTTAAAGGTCACCATAAAACTACACTATCAAGAGAATGTGGAGGGGCAGGTCAGCTGCCTCAGCAGGAGGAAACTCGTGCTGTGCAAGCCTGACAACCTGGCTTTGATCCCCAGAGCCTATTTTAAGTAGAAAGAGAGAACTACACCTCCAGAAAATTGTTCTCTGGCCACCAGCCATGTGCTGCTGTGGCACGCACACACACAATAATACTGCACCACACAGTGCACTAATAATGTTTTTTTTTTTTTTTCAAGTATTTTCAATAGACCAATGTAATGGGTGTCTCAGTGAATAAAGACATTTTCTGCCAAGCCTGGAAACCCAAGTTTGATGCCCAGATCCTACATGGTAGCAAGCTAACTTCTTCAAGTTTCCTTCTGGCCTCCATATGTAAACCCTGGCATACACATCTTATCCCCAAGGACACAAAGTAAATGTAAAAAAAAAAATTAAGTGTCTTCAAGACTATGTGGTAAGAGTGATAGAATGGACAAATGTGTTGGTGGATTATATCACATCCCAAAAGAGATCCAAATCGATTTAGTCGACTGATCATTAACAAAAAGAAAGAGCAGCACAGGGTAGCAACAGTATTGTCTGCCTAGTGCTGGGACTACTGTATGTCCACATGAAAGGATATCTGAACAAAACCCTCACAAAAATGACTTGAAATTAACCACAGACTAAATGAAAGACATTAAATTGTAAATAAGACAATGTAGGAGAAAGTCTAAGTGATCTTGGACTTGATTACTTTTTAGACACAATATCAAAGACACAATCCATAAGAGACATAATAGATAGACAAAACTTCATTAAAATTCAGAGCATTGCCTGGAGATGGCTCAGGAAGTGAAGGCACTTGCTGCCAAGACTGACATCCTTAGTTCAGTTTTCCATCCTACATTGTGGAAGGAGAGAACAGAGTGCTGCAAGTTGTCCTTTGATCCCCCAAATGCTTGAGTGAATGTACACACTGGAACACACACAAAGGCATGCTGTGGAGAACATTTGCACACACACACATACACATAAATGTAATAAAAAATGAAAAGAAAAAAAGGCAATTCTCTGCCAGTGACACCATAAAGAGAATGAGAAAACAAAGCACAGGCTGGGAGAGACACTTGCAAAAGATAAGCCAACAAAAGACTGATAGAGAAAAACAAAGAACTTTATAACCAAAGGAGAAAACAAACATCTTGATTTTAAAATGTGCAAAACTCGTGTCTGACCAAACTTCTAGCCAGAACAGCTTCACAGATGACAAGTGTCTTAGTAAGGTTTCTATTACTGTGAAGAGACACCGTGGCCATGGCAATTCTTAGAAGGAAAACATAATTGAGGGGGCTCACTTACAGTTTCAGAGATTTAACCCACTATCATCACGACAGGGAACATGGTGTCATGCAGGCTGTCGAGGTGTTGGAGAAATAGCTGCAAGTCCTACATCTTGCAGGCAATGGGAAGTCGACTGAGACACTGGGAGTTATCCTGAGCATAGGAAACCTCATAGCCCAACCCCACAGTGACATACTTCTTCAAACAATTCCATACCCACTCCAACAAAGTCACACCTCCTAATTGTGCAGTTCCTTATGAGATGATGAGTGCTAATTACATTCAAACCACCACAACAATTTAAGAATAAAAGTTCAACACCAAGTGTTATTAGGAGATTGAAAGTTAGAACAAGCACTGTGGTCACATACCTACTAGAATGGCTGGCACCAGCACCAAATGCTGGCAAAGAGGTGGAGCAACTGGGCTTTGCATTCACTGCTGGCAGGGATGAAGAAGAGTGGTGGATTCTTTGGAGGACAGTTTTGCGGTTTCCTAACAAACTAAGTGTGCTCTTGCCGCGTGATCCAGCACTTGTATTCTTTGTATCTACTCGAACAAAATGAAAACATACCATACAAAATCTCAGACACAGCTGTTTATAGCAACTTTAGTTATAATTGTTAAAATTTGGAAGAAACCAAGATGTCCTTTAGTAGGTGACTGGATAAACAATTCATGTTATAGAAGATTAACAGATAGCATAACAGTTCTGATCCTTGAAACATATGACAAGAAAGAAGTTAGTCATAAAAAGAGACACATTATAGGACTCCATTTATATTATATATCCGGATAAGCAATTCTGTAGACAGGAAAACAAGTGGTGTGTGGGTGTTTTTGAGATGTGATGAAAATTGTAGAAAATTACATGGTGATGATGGCTATGCAGTTCTGTGAATATTGTGTATTGTGCACTTCAAAATGGTGGACTTAGTGGTGCGTAAATTTCATCTTAAGTAAGTCATAAAAAACTGGCAGGTGGGGCCATGCATGGTGACACAAGCCTTTAATCCCAGCATTCAGGAGACAGAGGCAGCCGGATCTTTGTGAGTTCTGAGGCCAACATGGTCTACAGAGTGAGTTCCAGGAAGCCCGGGCTGTCACACAGAGAAACCCTGTTTCGAAAAACAAAACAAAATAAGACAAAAACAACCAAACCAAAACACAGCAAACGAACAAACAAACAAAAAACTGGCAGATGAACTTCATAAAACCTAAGAGAGAGAGTATTCTGAGATCTAAGCAGCAAACTTGAATCTTCATTTGCAAAAATAAAATGGTTACAAATTAGTAGCACTCTTGCTCAGAAAAACCATAATTACTCCAATTGTGATGTTTCCTAGATAGCGTTCCTACCTTACATTACTTAAAGAATATCAGTGGCAGACTGAAGAGATGGCTCAGAAGTTAAGAATATTGGCTGCTCTTCTAGAGGATCTGGGTTCAATGCTCTGGTACCCACAATGGCAGCCCACAGACATCAGATCTGACATCTTCTGACCTCCCAGTGCACCAGTGTCGACATATATGCAGACAAAATACCCATACACATAAAATAAGTAAATTAAATTTAAAAATAAAAAATGAAAAAATCAATAATGAGCAGCTTCAAAATGTGATAAAAATATGGACAAATTTATCCCTCCTTGTGTCAAATATTCATTAGCTAATAAGTGTGCCAGCAACATGGTTCAGCGGGTAGGGGTGCTTGCTGCCAACTCTGATGACCTGAGTTCAATACCTGTGTCCCACATGGTAGAAGAAGAGACGAGACAATCGACTCTTGCAAGTTGTGCTCTGACTTTCACACTCAAGTTGTGGCACTCAGGTTCCCCCTACCTCAAACAAACAAACAAACAAACAATAAATGTAATTTTAAAGAAAGAAAAATTAAAATGTACACAATAAGAGAGAGCATGAAGGGTTTTCTTGGTGGAAAATAGTGTTTACATGGGCCTTATTCTGAGACAGGATATCACTGTGATGCCCTGAATGATCCTGAACTCCTGGGGTCAAATGGTTCTGCAATCTGTTCCCCCTTGAATAGCTGTGACTGCAAGTGGGCTGCACACTGCCTAGCCTTTTTTTGTGTGTGAAATAATTTAGTTTTTGTCTCACTAGGTCATACGAATGCAACATTCATATCAGTAGTTAAAATAAGTGTGGCAGGGTAGTCTGGGTTGTATTTGTTCTACAACAAAGGTTAAAACAGTGTATATAAGAAGCACGGTGTGTGCCTCTATTGCAGAAGCCTGGAATGGCACATTTTCATCTTCTTCCAGTAGGATTCAGTGATTTTTAACATCTGTTCTTGCACAACCATCTTACTAGAGCACAGTTTTGTGTTTGGACCCTTTGTGATCATTTTTTTCTGTGTGACTCTTATGGGTGTAGTGTTTGGATCAAGATGGCTCATGCACATGACCTTAGATACTAGCTGCTGGCTGAAGAGGCCTCCTGGAGACACTGGCCACACCTTCCTCACATGTGGCCTGCTTATATGTGGCTTCTTGTGATGTGGGCTCATCAGAACACAGTGGTTGGATTCTGAGGCAGAGCATCCCTGTCCCATAAGCGAGTCCCAAGAGGCAAACCAGAAGCTGCCAATGGCAGGAGGCCATGCCCACCACATTCTATTGGTTAAGCAGTGTGCATGCAGCACAAACTCAAGTGTGGAAATATGCTGGACCTCTTGATGGGGAGAGCCACAAATAACCTACAGTCACCCTTACCACAGGTGCCAACAGAAACCAGAAGTAACATAGTTCTAAACTTTTTGCTTTTTGTTTTTTGAGACAAAGTCTCTTTATGTAACCCAGGCTGTCCTGGAACTAACTATGTAGATGAGGCTGGCCTCCAACTCAACAGAGATCTGCCTGCCTCTGAGGCCTCTTGAATTCTGGGAGAGTTCTGATTCTTTGAGACAGGGCTTCTCTGAGTACTACTGGCTCTTCTGGAACTTGCTCTGTAGACCTGGCTGGCCTTGAATTCAGAAATCTGCCTACTTCTGCCTTCCAAGTGATGGGTTCAAAGGCATGTGCCACCACCATCTGGTGAGTTCTGATCTTAAACAGATTAGTTCTAATCTTTTTTTTTTCCTCAAGCAGCAAAGATATGCAGTTTGTAGTTCCAAGGCTTGAGAGAGGTAGAAGCTGGTGGATCAGGAGTTTAAGGGCAGCATTCACACTAATAATTTGGAGCCCAATTTAGGCTGTGTGAGAACCTATCTCAAACCAACAACAAAAACAAAAAGAATTGAATTTGTTGGTCAAATGGAAGAAAAGAATAACTTCATAAATTAGAGTAGAAATGTACCTTATAAAAATTCAGAGATTCCAGCCAGGTGTTGGTGGTGCTCGCCTTTAATCCCAGCACTCGGGAGGCAGAGGCAGGTGGATCTCTGTGAGTTCGAGACCAGCCTGGTCTACAAGAGCTAGTTCCAGGACAGCCTCCAAAGCCACAGAGAAACCCTGTCTTGAAAAAACAAAAAAAAAATTCAGAGAGTCAGAGTGAGAAAATTCTAGAAGTTGCCAGCCTGAGCATGGCAGGTGTGGATGCAGACATATGTGAGTCCCTCTACTGCTCTGAGGTAGCACCTGTCAGGCTGTCCCCACACCCTCTGCTTGTCACCCATCTGCCTCTCTGGATGGAGTCTCCAGTGAGTCTGGCTCTCAGCTCTGAACAAGTTCCACTTGGTTTATGTCTTTATTTGATAAAAACTAGTTTCCTGGGCAGTAGTGGCACATGCCTTGAATCCCGGCACTCAGGAGGCAGAGGCAGGCAGATCTCTGAGTTTGAGGCCAGCCTAGTCTACAGAGTGAGTTCCAAGAAAGCCAGGGTGACATAGAGAAACCCTGTCTCAAAAGCAAGCAAGCAAGCAAGCAAGCAAGCAAGCAAACAAGGTTGATGCACACCCATTGCTTGGGGAACAGCATAGCAAGAAGCTTATACCCTCACTGGTGAGTGTTTTTATGCCAGAGATCAAGAACTCTTACAATCATTTATGTCACCCCTTGTCCAGATAGAAATACCCAAAGTTGCAATGAGCAACTTTTCCTCTTATGGATAAAACCATCATTGGTAATAAGCCAACATGGCTGTCACCATCAACCACAGCATGTTAGAACAGTTCTATTGCTACAGAATTCCCCAACTGATAGTCGGGTTGAAGGCAAAGGAAATGTAATGGAGACAGTTACAGTCAACATGGTTGATGTTGCAAAGGTACACTTAACCAGCTTCCAGTGTATTCCACCAAATAATTCAGTCATGAGCTAGGAGTACAGATCCAGTGTGATGTTAAGAATGACCTTAAATTGTCTATGGATGTCAAGAGGTCGATAAAAGCTTCAAGGCACATTAGATGGAGCCATTGCACCTTGTTCTGTCTTGAGTGTGGAAATCCTGATCAGTATTAGTCCAGAGAAGCACATAGTAGGCAGTTCTTGTAAAACCCATGGCTATCAAGGCACACATGTCACAAACCCTACGTGGTCATTCTCAAAATACTACCAGATGACAGTGGTGGTAGTGCAAGAAAGGGAAGGAGAAAAGAAAGAAAAGAAATAGGAGGAAAGTAAGAAAGTAAAAAGGAAAGAAAAAAGGGAGGCAAAGTCCAAGGAAAATGGCCTGGTATCCATCTGTGAGACCCCACCTCCCCCTCCAGATGAAATCAGTCCTTCTCACACTGTAGAGGAAGAAGTGGAGGATTGAGGGGGTGGTTAGAACTGAGCAAGCTCAGGGGCACACGAAAGGTAGAATCGGTGTCTGTGCAAAAGGCTGACGGTGATGATTTGGAAAAAGTCGTAGAAGAATGAGTCAGTGAGTGCCCTGTTTGATCCACTCATCTGAGGCATACTGCAGCAGAAAGGCTGGGTGGGAAAGCGATGAGCTGTCTTCTTCCCACTGAAGTGCTTTCTAATGAGAAGATTAGGAAATAATTTAAGAAATAAGGGCAAGAGTTTGGAGACATGACTCAGAAGTTAAGAGCACTGACTACTCTTCCAGGGGACCCAGGTTCAGTTTCCGTACCCACATACGGCTCATGCCTGTAACTTTATTTCCAGGGGATCATATGCTTTCATTTGGCCTCCATTGGCACCAAGCATGCATACAAGCAAACCCCCCACCACACACACACACACACACACACACACACACACACACACACACACACACACAGAGAGAGAGAGAGAGAGAGAGAGAGAGAGATTTGTAATTAAAATATTTATTTTTAATTAAAAGGAAAAGCAGAAAACCCCCCACAGACACGAAAATCTTATATTTTTGTCATAACAAAAACAAAAAAAGACCTCAGTGGAGCCTTCTTTGTGTACTGAAACATGTAGGAACAAGACATCATACTCAGCTCAGCTCCAAGATTCACATATCCTGAAGGGTGTGTATGGGGCTGATATAGTTCTCAAAAGAACTTGCCAAAGCAACACATGTCATGGTAGAGCCATTTGCACATGGCTGAAGGGGAAGGAAGGATCTGGTGGGGAAGATGGAAACTCTGAAGTGGTGTGTCTAAAGACTTCCAGTGTATCAGAGGTTAAATCACCGGAGTCTCACAACAAAGAGGATGGAGCTGATATTGATGCCATTTAGAAGTATGGATGTCACTTAGCACGACAGTTTAAGGCTGCAAATTTTTCTCCATCATCAGCCTGAAGTACAGGATGTACACAGTAAAAGCTGAAGTGGCTAGCATGCTAAACTTGCCACTAAAAATCTATTCTTGTGTGTGGTCTGTAATTAAGCCCAAGAAGACACCCCAGCAGTGCATACATATCAATGAGCAGATGCAGTGTGTTTATTTATAGCTTGCTGCTTTGGGGAAAGCTAGTGGCGGGCACATTTAGATGACACTTATATAGCTACAAAAATAGAGACTTGATCTTGGTCACTCTTCAGATTTAGGGCTCTTGATGGCAAATGCTGAAGTAATTGGCTCCTTTGGACAATGCTGTGCCATCATTTAACCTCATAGGGCCCTTGTAGCCTGGTAGGTTTTATTGGGTTACCAAAACTATACATAGTTCTTCAGTAGACAATAAACACAGAATCACTTATAATGACTTCATTCCCACATTAAGAAATATAATTTCTTTCAAGTTTTACCTTCAAGCGTTCAATTGGCATTTGATTATTCTTGCCATGCTGTGGTAGATAGGCATCAATTAGTGTGACATCATACCAAGAAATAAAAACAAGCAGAATATCCTATAAATAAAATTTCAAAAAATGTTTGTTTGTATTTTATGTGTATGAGTAGTTTGCCTACATGTACGTATGTGCACCTTGTGTGTGCAGTTCCCTTGGAGGCCAGATTCTCTGGAACTGGAGTTGCAGATGTGAGCTGGCATTCAGATGCTGGGAACTGAACCCAGGTCCTTTGCAAGAGCAACAAGTGCCATGAACTTCTGAGCCATCTCTCCAGCCATCTATAAATAATCTTAGAGTAATCTTTGGTTTGGGGGATAGGTTATAATGTATCCCAGTCTGTCTCAAACTCACTATGTAGCCAAGGATAACCTTGAACTTCCGATGTTTGTATACCTCAAATCCTTCCTCCAGAGTGCTGGTATTATAAGTGTTTCACCACTCCTGGGAAAACAAGTTTTGAAATGTGGCTTGTAGTTTTTCAGCTCCTGTAAACACTCATATGAAGGGAGCTGGAAAGATGAGTTAAGAGCCCTGGTTGCTCTTCTAGAGGGTCCTGAGTTCAATTCCAAGGTGGTTCATAGCATCTATAGTGGGCTCTGGTGCCCTCTTATGGCACCATATAGAGCACTCATATACATAAATAAACAAACAAAAACTCCCCAAATTTTAAGCTTTGGAGTCTTGTGCATTGTAGGTTGGATGAGCTGGGAAAATTATTACAGTAATAAACCAATATTTTAAGCATATTTAGTGACTGTTTTGCCCCGAGAGAAAACCTGAACTCTGAGGAGCAACTAAATGGTGGGGGTTGAGAGGGGGGACTAGAAAAGATGTGCTTCATTGATTTAAAAAAAATTTCGAGCATGCCTTTTTTTTTTCTGAGACAGGGTTTCTCTGTGTAACTAGTCCTAGCTGTCGTGGAACTCTCTCTGTAGACCAGGCTGGCCTTGAACCCACAGAGATCTGCCTGTCTCTGCCTCCCGAGTGCTGGGAGTAAAGGTATCAGCCATTACTGCTTGGCTTGAGCATGCTTTTTAAACTTTTTTTCTTTTTTTAAAGGTTTATTATTTATTATGTATACAGTGTTCTGGCATGTAGATGGTTGTGAGCCACCATGTGGATTCTGGGAATTGAACTCAGGACCTCTGCAAGAGCAGCCAGTGCTCTTAACCTCTGAGCCATCTCTCCAGCCCACTTTTTAAACTTTATCCTTAAGTTATAATTTTAAATGTTTAGAACCACCACAGTAAAAAGGCCAGAAATCAAGGCTGGAGAGATGGCTCAGCTATTAAGAACACTTGTTCTTTCAAAGGACCCAGGTTCAGTTCTCAGCACCCATACAGTGACTCACAATGGTCTGTAACTCCATTTCTGGGGAATCTTATGCCCTCTTCTGGCCTTCTCAGATACCAGACATGCACACATAGTACAGATGTACAT
Organism: Cricetulus griseus; assembly: GCF_003668045.3. Taxonomy (NCBI): domain Eukaryota; kingdom Metazoa; phylum Chordata; class Mammalia; order Rodentia; family Cricetidae; genus Cricetulus; species Cricetulus griseus. Next base: position 132,231,965 of record NW_023276807.1, on the reverse strand, counting down.
GTACCAAACACACACACACACACACACACACACACACACACACACACACCACAAAAAACTCATACATAAAATAAAAAAATAAATAAATACATCATTTTTGGTTTATTTCTTTTTATTTTATGTGTGTGGATGCTTTTTGCCTGAATGTATGTCTGTGCACCCCAAGCCAGTTGTGAGCCAATATAGCAATATATGAGCCAATATATCAATGCTGGGAATTGAACCTGGGTCCTCTGGAAGAGCTGGCAGTGCTCTTAAACACTGATCTATCTCTCTGACCTAACCCCCTATTGGCTTATTTTTTTTTCTTTTCTTTTTTTTTTTTTTCTTTTTCGAGACAGGGTTTCTCTGTGGCTTTGGAGGCTGTCCTGGAACTAGCTCTTGTAGACCAGGCTGGTCTCGAACTCACAGAGATTCACCTGCCTCTGCCTCCCGAGTGCTGGGATTAAAGGCGTGCGCCACCAACACCCAGCGGCTCATTTTGTTCAATCTTCGGTTTAATCCAGAAATTGGAGCTGTTGATGTGTTCATGAACATGGAGGTTAACTAAGGCCACAGGAAGACATACAGACACACACACACACACACACACACACACACACACAAATTCAGCAAGATTCCTGACTTGTATAACTGAATTGTAAAATGTTTCTGAAGAAGGGGTTTTGTAGGGGCAGGAAAATGGCTCAGAGGTTAAGAGCACTGGCTACTCTTCCAAAGGTCCTGGAGTTCAATTCCCAGTACCCATAAGGCACCTAACAACTATTTGTAACTCCAATTCCAGGGGAATCCAATGCCCCCTTTTGGCCTCTGAAGGCACTGCATGCAAAACAACTACACAATAAAATAAAAATAAGTCACACACACATACACACACACACACACACACACACACACACACACACACACACACACACACACACTCACACACAGGGATAGTCTCATGGGAATTTATTAGAGTACTATTTCTTCTATTTTAGCCTATTTTTGAAGTTTGTATAGTAAAAGTTATTTGAAAATAGGTCAGTCTGTTCAGTTCAACATGAAAGCTTTTTTTCTTTTTTAAATTTCATTTATTGGGCCCCTTGCTTTAGAGCTGACTGTAGTTCACTATGAAGTAAATGCCAAGCAGAGAAAGAGGAGTTTAGTATTGATGGCATGTGGAGATGTGCAGGGATTCGGGGAAAGCTTTACAACGTTCGGGATTTGGGGTGGGCTTTGAAGAGTGGATTGGGTTTGAATGGACAGAAAGGAGATTTGAAAAACACTCCAGTGAGAATAACCTAAATGAGGGTAAAGTGGTAAAAAATTCTGGTGTTTCGGAGCACTGCTGCTGGTCTGTTGGGAGCTTGGGCTGCGGGGCGTTTGAGCATTATGCTGAGGAGTTTGGACTGTACTTCTGCAAGTGAGGGGTTCAGGGTAAAAGAGGGATGTGATTAGACTTGTATTAGAGAAAGAATTTTCCAGGCTGTGGTTGCAGCTCAGTAGAGTGTGCTTGCCTAGCATGCGCAGGGCCCTGAGTTTGATCCCTGGTAAGTAAATATATAAATGGAATTTACCTTTTCTTAAAAATGAGATTTATTGAAGTACAGTTGATATATAATAAAATACACATGTTCAAGGTATAGAATTTGTAGAGTTTGAACAATGTATATATACTTGCTCAATGTATACAATTTGCAGAGCTGAAAACCTACATTCAAGGTAACAGACATCAGAACATAGCTTTGTTTGCAAGTTAAGGAAGGTTTGCCTGGACCGGATGTGGTAGACACACTAATCAGAGTGCCGTTGAAGAACATTCATGCTGGCCAAGGCGTTGCCTATAATCCAAGCACTTGGAAGGCAGGTGCAGGTGGGTGGATCTCTTTAGAGTTGTAGGATAGCCTGGTCTGCATAGTGAATTGCAGGTCAGCCAGGCTACCCGGTGAGACCCTGTCTCAAAAAAAAAAAAAAAATGTAAAGGAGAACATTCAGATGAGAATGTAAGGAGTTCGTAAGAGCATGCAGTGGAGATGAAAGATGAGGCCAGAGTCTAGAAGCTGCCTGGGTAGAAAATTTGATTTAGGATTGGAGTTGACTGTTCTATCACCCACATTCATATTAACTGTATTTCTTTTTAAGGTGCTTTGAGTCACATAAAATAAATTAACTGGTACTGTTTCCTCTCTCTGAAAGCCTTTGAAGAATGACTTTTCTGATCCATGCATGCTGACTATTAATGTACATTCTGGAGCTGTGTTATTTGTGAGTTCATTCACTCATTTATTCCCTCCCCTTTCATTTGTCCTTCCTTCTCTGTATGTGTTCTCTCCCATGGTGCTCCTTAACCTCCTTCTAAAAAAAAAAGAAAGAAAGAAAAAGAAATGGCTTTCTCATGGTTTTCATGGATTCGAAACCATCATTTTTTAGTTTCACATATGTGAAGCTTAAACCATATTGTATAATATGTTTTACTCTATGAGATATTTGTGGTTCATATTCAGAGTTGGCATGCAGAAGTATTCTTATAACAGACTCTGCTTATGGAACACTTCTTGTTGATGGAATCTTTCTTTCCCTTTCACTACTACAATAGTCAAAGACCCTAACTTGTGTTCTGCTTTAGATGGAAAAAAGAGATGGTGGTGTGATGTTTAATTTAGCCTTGATTGTGGACTTGATGGCATTTTGAGCCACTTAGGAAACATCCCTCTCAGCATGTCTGCGAGAGTATTTCCAGAGATGCTCAAGTGAGGAGGAAGTACCTTCCATCAAAGTGGGTATCCCTAACCCTAGGCCTTTCAACAGGCAGCACAAAGGCCAAATCCTAGAGCAGGCTCTAACTGCCTCCTTGAGAAGCTTCATGTCTCTCAGTGTACAGGTTCACTTGCCATAGTGAATTGTAAACCATTCTCCTTCAATGGTGTGTAACTCACTACAGGTCACTAGCAATATTTTACTGAGGTATAAGTACAAGTTCACACACAATAGGTCCTTCATAGATGAATTTTCCTTCCAATATATATATGTGATGCTGTTTTTTTGTCTTAAAAATAAGAATATATATATATGTGTATGTATATGTATATTTTAGTGATCTATTGTATTGAGGAATGTATGGCCCTGTATTTTAAAGACCAAATATGTATTATGGATTGTCTTTTGTAATCAGCAACAGTTCAGGTGTGGTGGTAACTGATGGGTCGTTGTACATAACCAATTACAAATATTGTGGTGTTTTGAATGAGAATGCCTGTAGTCAGACTTTGCTTGGGTTGCCAGCTCCCAAATAATGACACAGAGACTTATTATTAATTATGAAAGCTTGGCCTTCACTTAGGCTTGTCCCATTAGCTCCTATAACTTAAATTAACCCATATTATTTAATCTACATTTTACCACAGGGCTTTTACCTCTGTCCCATTCTGTGTGTCCGACTTAATTTTGCATCTCCATGGCGCCACCTGCATGCCTCCATTATCCTCTTCCTCTCTCTGCTGGGAAGTCCTGCCTATCTCTCCTTCCGAGCTATTGGACATTCAGCATTTTATTACACCAATCATGGCAACACATCTTCACATAGTGTACAAATATTCTGCACCAAAATCCCCCCCACCCTTATACTTAAATGTTGAGTACTTGGTCTCTGGCTGATGAAGCTGTGCAGTAGTGGGCTCTGAGGTCAAAAGCCTTGTGCCATTCCCAGTGTGTCTTGTTCCCTGTTTGCAGTCTGAGACATGAGCACTCAGCTGCTGCTCTTCTCACCATGCTGCCCTGCCGTGGTCGTAAAGGACTCTTATCCCCCTGAACCGAGAGCCCACAATAAATCCTTCCTTCTGTAAGTTTGCCTTGGTCATGGTGTTTTATCTCAGCAATAGAAAAACAATGAATACATTTATAAATACATAGTAAAAACCTACATATGTGTGCTATGTTGAGAGACTATCTGTAGACAAGTTTAACATGTTTATACATATAAGTGGGTTTCTACTGAATTGCATATTTAATCCTTTATTTTCTTATTTTGAGTCATGGTTCTCATGTATCCCAAACTGGCTTTGAGCTGGCCGTATAGCTTGAAAGTCTTGATGCTCCTGCTTCCATCCCCTGAGTGCTGGGATTACAGGTGTGTGCCACCACACCTGATTTAAATCACATTTTAAAAGCTTGCCTTTTTCATACTGTGTTTGGGAACTCACTTATGTTGTACTATACCTTAGTAACTGCTAAGGATAATTCTATGTGGGGTCATCACAGTTAACTACATATCCTTCTCTGGATATAGACATTCACTTTCTACCAAGTTGTTATTATCATTGTTATTATAATTATAATTGTTACACCTAGCCTATTGTGCACCACTAGGAAGGAGAGAGACAACACTTATGGGTTCCAAAGATCTTAATAAATCACCACATAAATGGCTCACTCATCAATCAGGACTCAGGAGCCATGTTCCTCCTGACAGCCCTGAGCAGGGGCGGAAGTAGGGTTTATAAGCACAAAAATCACAAACATTTGCTGCCAAGTCACAGTCACAATTTTCACCAATCAGGATTTAGAGACTAGGGGCTTCCTTGAATGTTCCATCTTTGTCAACTGACATACAATGCAAGTCTTTCAGTCCAACCAATCAGATTCATTTGTCCTTCTGTGGTTAGGAACGGCCATAACATTTTTCTAGAGAACTAAAGATGCATTAAGACTATTCCTATGATTTAGGGAGGAGACTGGTCAGGCATTGGAAAGTTCCCAGCTCCCCTAGGACTTGGGAAAATGAACTTTATTTCACCCTACAGGTAAAATGGAGCCTGAAGTCAAAATGGCAGTAGTTAGGCCAAGGTGCTTTTGCCTGTTCCCTTCAATTATTATTATTATTACAATGGGTTTTTTATTTGTTATTTGTTTTTGAGAACCTTGATAGGCCTGGAACTTGCTGTGTAGACTGGGCTGGCCTCAATCTACAGATATCCACCCACTTCCCCTCCCATGTGCTGGAATCACAGGCTTGAGCTACCATGCCCAGCCGAGTATTCTTTTTTATAGGTGTAGCATAGAGGATTGGCGAGGAGTCAGGTGCTAGAGCTGTTACCTGGCCTTGACTCCAAATGCGACTACTGTCCTTCACAGCGATGCCACCAGACATAATCACCTCTCTGTGCTCCTGGGTAATGGTCTGTTCCCTTTCTTGTGAAAGTCAAGGGAAGAAAGACCTTTAAGCAGGGTGGTTTATGAGTTACGCTTGAACTTGTCATAGGTGAAACAAATAACTTTAATCCATCTCATATCCATCAGACTTCGGCTCAGAGTAGAGTTTAAAAGTCTCCATAGCTGGGCATGCACATTTATTGCAGGCCTGTCTTGAGTATCAGCTAAGGCTGACTCTTGCTGCTACTGAAAAGAATTTGTTAACAAGATTAGCGATGGCATAGATTTGAAGGAGCTTTCTAGAAAGATCGACTAGTGAAACCACCCAGCACAGTACTAGACACAGCTGGCAACCCCCGTTTCATCTTCTGCAATTCATATTTAATGTTACAAGTAATATTTAAGGTCCACTGGCTTTTGTGACTGAATAACCTAATGGGTGAAAAGGGAGAAGAAATAAATACTTAGGACTATTTTACATTTACCATTTCAGTGAGTCTGAGTGCCTGTGTTGACAGGTCAAAATTCATTCCCACCCCAGCAGGCTCCGCTATGCCCCCAGGCAAAAACACCGCCAATTCAGCAGCACTCAGAGAAGGGACTCAAGCGTCACATGCTGTCTCTTTGATCTGCTGTGTTCAACTTCTAATTTCAAAGAATAAACCAGCAAGCAGAGGCTTCCCCCTCCACCCTTCTCGATCTTTTTAAAACTCTCCAGCGATTGAAGTTCTCTCTCATTACAGCTAGCTTTCAGGAAATGAGTTTTACCTTTGATTTGGAACCTAAAACGATTTTAAATGTTGATCTTTTTTGTTTTGTTTTGACCCAAATATCTACAACTTGAAAATTGAACCTGTTCCTCAAAGTAGATCTGATATATTAATGGCAACTCACCGGAAGAGGTTGGAGTTGGAGGTTCATGGCTCCCCCCACATCCAGCTGAGCCTGAGTCTAGAGTAAGGCTCCTTGGGATAAGAAGAAAAGAGGATTCAGGTGGAAGCATTTTTCCTGAGTGTGCCGTTGGCTGAGTGGTGTCCCTTGCTTGTTTCTGAGCCCATAGTTGGGCTCTTCATGGTGTTACATGATGGTTATTTGAGGGAGTAACTTCCTACCAATGTTACAATAGAAAGAAGCCTCATAGCAACAAAAGTAAAACGTTCAAACCAGTAGCTAGTCAGGAATTTCCAGATTTCCCTCTGGTTTCCTACCTAATACTGACAACTAATATTAATGCCACTTAAAATTATTAACTGGTATTAGGTAGGATTAATTTTAAGTTTTAAATAAAACTGCATATTCATCATTAAGTCAGTATTTTTGTTCAGTTCTACACCAAGCATGAGTTTAGGTGAAAATAATTCTTCCTCTTCCTTTCCCACCTCCTCCACCGTTTCCTTTCTTCTTCTTGTACTGTAGTGGGAACAACTGGTTTAACCTAGACTACACCAGATTTATTTCTGAAGATTCATTCCTTCTGCTTTCTAACATATACACATGTACACAAACATGCATAAAAATATGAAATGCAGGCCCTCACATACATGCTCACACATGTGCATACAAGCATGTACATGTGCACACTTCTGTGCACAGATTAGTCAATCATCTCTGTTTCTGTGGAAACCACTTCAGATCGCCCAAAGAAAAAAAATGTTAAGCTTAGAATTATATGACCCACATTCTATTCAGAGATACACACCCCCAGGGAACTAAAACCAGGCACTCACACAAATACTAAAACCGAAAAAACTTCACGGAAGCAAAGCAAACACTCAGAACACCCAGCATGACTCTCTTGTGCTTTATTGCTTTAGTCACTGTGACATTGTGCAAATTAGTAGCTGTTTCTTCTTAATGGGGACTGGTTTTCTTTTGGGGCGGCTGGTTTTCATTGTCAATAAGGCATAGTTTATGCATTTTATGCTGATGGACACCAGGATTTCTTCTCCTTTGAGACAATTCTACACTGAGCTGCTATGAACACTCCTGGATAAGAGGGTTTTTTTTTTTGTTTTGGATACAGGGTCTCTTGTAGCCCAGACTGGCCTTGAACTCACTATGCAGTCAAGGATGACCTTGAACTCTGATCCTCCTTCATCAACACCAACAAAAATAGGAGTTTTAATTATTCTAGCTTGCCAATGCTTGATGTTGGCAATCTTCTGAAAGTTTACCTATTTAGAGTGATAGTTTATGTCTTGCATTTATCTGATGACTAATGAATGATGCTGAGCACCCTTGCATGTTTTTAAAGAGTTAGATGTGTGTGTGTGTGCGTGTGTGTGTGTGTGTGTGTGTGTGTGTGTGTGTGTGTGTGTGTGTGTGTGTGTTGCCTGAATGTGTGCATATTCACCACAAGTGTGCAGTGCCCTCAGGGGCCAGTATCAGATCTCTGGAACTGGAACTGGAGTTATTATGGACCATTGTGAGCTGCCATGTGGGTGCTGGGAATGGAACCTGGATCCTTTGGAAAAACAAGTGCTCTCCACCATTGAGTCATCTCTAGAGTACTGCTTTGAATATTTTTATTGGTTCTTTTGATATTCCTTCAGGTCTTTGTGCATTTTTAACTTGGTCACCACTCATCTTTCAAGCAGGCAAGATGATTTCTTGGTACTCTGTTGAGTGGGGCAGGAGATGCAGTCTGCATGCACACGGATGTGTTGAGGCATGGACTTCATTGGACAGAGAACGAGACAAAAGTTCCTAGCACTTTCTGGAAATGGGAAGAAAATGATGAAGCCCCGCATGTTCTGTCACGGGTTCTTTGACTTCCAAACGCTGTTCTGTATTTTGAAAGATTTTACCATCTAGAGACAATTTCAGCAAATTCTTTTTCCCTTGTTGATAATATCCATCACTCGGGATTTGAAAGGGAACTTTAAGCTGCTTTTCAGATTAAAGATTAAATAAGATAAGATTATTTGTGGGGAGGCATGGCTCACGGTATCTCTCATTCACCCCACCCCTGTGATAAAGCATTGGGGTCCTTTAATCTGCTGGACCAGGAGGATGCAGCTCTTCCCCTCCTGTCCCCTGGCGAGCAGCTATAATTAGCCCTGGGTCACAAAGGCTGTCTGAGCCCAACTCTCCAACTCTGCATTTAGTGACGTTCTGCTGGTAGCCTGAAATCATACCTGATGGGAATACTTAGGCTGCTAAAACTAGGAAATGCTACCAACTGGAGAGTCTATTGTTAAACGTTTACTAAGACAGCTATTTCTACATCATGGACACTGCTAATTGACAAAACCAGCTTCAGTCTCATATTCTCATGCATGATTCACTGCTAGCTGTGATGCCTAGAGTAACGATATGAAGGTGTAGGGCTAATGGCTGTATCCCAAGAGAAATGCATCGTGGCAATGCTTGCAGATCTTCACTGTTCGGCCTGCCTGCTTCGGAGGGCAAAAGCCAAAGAGTAGCTTCTTCTTTCCCCTTTAAAAATCACCTTTTAGTTTTAACTGTGTGTGTCCGAATGTGGATTTGTGTCCATGAGTGCAGGTGCTCAACAAGGCCAGAAGAGGGCACTGGGTCCTTTGGATCTGAAATTACAGACAGGAGTGACATGGGAAACACACTTGAGTTAGGGTTCTCTCCAAGAACAGTAAATGCTCTTAATAAAACCACCTATCCAGCCTGCTGCTGTGCTGCCCCCTTCCCTTCCGTGTAACAGACTTTTCCAGGGAGATGCAGCACACACACACACACACACACACACACACACACACACACACACACACACACCGTTGCAGCAGCAGTCAAAGAGGAGTTAAGGAGTTGGTGAAGGAAGGAGTGAGCCAGGCTATGGTGGTGGTGAGATCTTGCAGCCTGATTGACTAGCAGTCAGAATGCTTCTTTACTGATACAGAATTCAATAAACAGGGATAGATTCATATTCCAAAACATAGATAGTATTGTTTTTGTTTCTGGACATGCATTTGACTTTTTCTCTTGCACATCTGGGGTCATAAGTTTAGTCATCATTGATGAACTGTGACAGAGCACAGTTGTCTTTTACAATAATTTCTCCTCAAGTGTAGTCATCACTGAATAGAGTTATCTTTTATAATCACTTTTGCTCATCAACCCCATAACCCAATTTTTAAGAGGCATATAACAGCCTGTTCTCGGGTGTGTAGTTCTTGTGCCTTCAAGGACCCTTGACAGAAAAACTCTAAGCCAGCCTGGGCAGATTGCCATGTCCCGAGCAGGGTATGATGAACTTTTAATGATCACAGTGCCCAGGAAACATCCTCAGGACAAAGCTGCTGTAGTTATTATTCAGTTTCTGGCATGATACAATATTAACTCTTTTTTTGATTTTTTTTTCTCTGTATTGTTTTGGAGCCTGTCCTGGAACTCGCTCTGGAGACCAGGCTGGCCTTGAACTCACAGAGATCCGCCTGCCTCTGCTTTCCAAGTGTTGGGATTAAAGGTGTGCGCCACAACACCCGGCTAATATTAACATTTTATATCTTTATAGACTTTGTTTGTATGTCTAATCCTGGCATTCTTTTGCACATATGACAGCTAACATTTCTAAGAAAGAAAGGCCCTGACACCTCATTCTTTTATCATTTTTCTACACTACTCTTTGTCCATCAATATAAATCACTGTGTAGGACAGAGGTAACTCCAGTTAATCTATCTTTGTCGCTGTAGATGCCATGTAATTGTCTGAGTGTATAGTGGGAAGAGACTTGTAATCTGATCTGTGGCCAACTCCTCTAGTCTCCCAATTGTGTTGACCTTAACCTTTTTAAGGTTGACCTTTGTTTTGATTATCTTGTTCCTGAGTAAGTACAGGGACAGATTTTTCAAGAATATCTCATAGCCTCATAAAGAGACCTCTGGCTTCTGTTTTGTGTGTCACATCCTCCAAGGCATAAGGAAGACCTTCAAGTAGATAGGAATATTTCCCTAAAAGTGGGAGAGGTAGTGTGTTCAGGACTTTCCTGGGGAAGCTGAGAAGCAGTACTCCTGGAAGAAGGCACAAATGATTCATAAGAAATTTTCCATCAATCCAATATCCTCAAATTGTACAAATACTAGAAGCCCCCAACCATGTGACATATGGAGATGAAAAACATGATGGCATGGTGGCCATCATGTGGCTCAGCTTTGCTGGATCTTTGTCAAGCAGCTGTGCTGGCCTTATGACTTTTGCTGTACCCATCAGATATGGCTGTGACACACACACACACACACACACACACACACACACACACACACACACACACACAACCCTACCTACTTACCCCAGATAGGGAGCCCATAGCAGACCAAAGTATGGAGGATACCAACAAAGTCCAACTTGGTGAACCATGGGTTTTATCGTTGTTTATTTATAGTAGCAGAAATGACTCTAAAGACAGCTTCATTATCAAAGCCCGCCCCCACATAGTGACAGCTCACAGAAGCTGGAAACATGGAGCTCACTGCACAATGAAGGGACCAGCTTCCCTTTTGGCAGCTATAATGGCCGAACACGTGCTTCTATGACCTTGTCCTAGACACTAGAAAGTCAGATGCCTGCCTCGTGACAAGGAACCAATCAGAAGTTAGCTGGTGGTGCTATGCTTTACGACCCTGGGTGTGCTTTATGGACAAGCGCACAGCAATGACACACAAAGCATAGCAACCACCCTGGGAGGGCCTATGGGCCATAACAACCAGTTGACCAATCAACACAGGGCAAGCCCTCCAAGCCTGGAGGCACACCAATCCTGAGCCTGTGCATACCCCTAGACACTCCCCTTACGCTGTCCTATAAGATCTCTCGGGAGCCCCTAGGAGCCGTCTTTTCTAGCCATCCGCCATGGCCGGTGGGTGAAAGACCCGAGCTAACATGGGGTTAGCTCGTTAAATTACAATAAAGCCTCGTGCAGTTTGCAGCAAGCTCTCGAATCAGCCTGGTGATTGGGGTGACCGCGAATGTGGCCTGGGACCCCGGATACTTGAGTTTTCTGGGGTCTAACACACAGCTTTCAGGCAGTTTAACAGGCTGGCTGGTGCCCTTTCCAGGTGGCTCGGTTGATCTTTGTTTCTTGTGGGCTGTCCAGCTGGTCTCTGCTTCTTTTGGTCTGCTTAGTTGGGTTCAGCTTCTTCAAAGACACTGGGCTTTGAAGACACTGAGTCTTTATAACTTGTTTTGTCTTGACAGTGACTCTTAGCCAGCTTTCCTGTTTATATATTGATGGTGGGTGGAGGGGATGGTGGGGGGAGGGGATGAGGAGCATCTAGTAAATCCTATGAGTTTAGGGACTTCCTATAGCTGTTTTGAGTTGTTGAGTTGTTTACTTCTCGTCTTTAGGGGCTTCCCTCTAGGATGGAGTGTTTAACTTGTAAACTATTTCCCTTCCTCTCTCTTTCCCTCCCTTCCCTCCTTCCCTCCTTTCCTCCTTCCCTCCTTTCCTCCCTCCCTCCCTCCCTTCCTTCCTCCTGTCTGTCTCTTTCTCTCCTTCCTTCCTTCCTCCCTTCCTTCCTTCTGCCTCCCTTCCTCCCTTCCTCCCTCCTTCCCCTCCCTCCCTTCCATCTGTTTTTGTTGTTTGGGGCTCCATCTCAGGACCCCATAGCTGAGTTATCTCCCCAGCCCTTTTCTGCTTCCAGTCTCTTTCATCTGGATACTGGCCAAAATCCTACACATGCTTACCTGGCTACTCAGGGTGCTTCCTCTCTCCCTCTAAAGACCCTCCTCACAACACCCATGCAGCTACTTGCTGACATCTATTCCTGAGGCCCCCTGTTTTCTTGGACCCCAACTCAAAGGCATGGCTTCCTTTCTTCTTTTTATTCATTTCCTCCCTTCTGTCAGCTGCTGAGGTTTTCAGCTTGCCGGCCCTGGGGTTTTCTCTTAATCTCTAATAAAATGGTCCTCTGGCTTTAAGAAGAAAAGGAGAGGGTGTCTTAAAAACTGGGTGTGGTTGTGCATGCCTGTGACCCTGGCCCTCAGGAGGTGGAGGTGGGAGAGTTAAAAAAAAAAGTTTAAGGTCATTTTGTTCTATGTAGTAAGTTTGGAGCCACCCTGGGACATATGAGACCTTGTCTGAAGCAACAACAGAAATAGTTCTGAAAAGGAGGAAAACACAGAAGAGTGGGAAATAGAACCCATCTCCCAATACAAAATATTAGAATTCACTACTGTTGTGCCCAAATTCTGAATCCCCAAATCACCAAGAGGCCCATTTCAATGCAAAAGCATTGAGTCTTTTTATTGAGGTTGTTTAACAAGCTAACCCCATGTTAGCTCAGACCTTTCCTCCATCCACCATGGGGGATGATGGGGAAAGACACCGGGAAGCCACAGGATACAGATCTTATAGGGCAGCGTAAGGGGAGTGTCTAGGGGTACGCACAGACTCAGGATTGGTGTGCCTCCAGGCTTGGAGGGCTTGTCCTGTATTGATTGGTCAACTGGTTGTTATGGCCCATAGGCCCTCCCAGGGCGGTTGCTATGCTCTGCACATCATTGCTGTGCACTTGTCCGTAAAGCACACCTAGAGCCGTAAAGCATAGCACTGCCAGCTAACTTCTGATTGGTTCCTTGCCACGAGGCAGGCATCTGACCTCCTAGTGACCAAGGCAAGGTCAGGAAAGCTGGTTTGGCAGTTATGGCTGCCAAAATGGGGAGCTGGTCCCTTCACTATCATGAGAAGAGTTGATTGATAGGTAGTCAACAAAGCATGCAAAAGATAGTTCTATTAAACCACCTTGTAGAGTCGATTGATAAAATTCATACCATTTTAAAATTGGTGAAGGGCCTGGTACACACGGCTCTGGCAGGCCTTGCCTGTCTCCCCAGTCCCTCTACCTTGCTGAAAACCATTAGATTATATTCCTAAAGCTAGCCACCAGGGTCCATTCCTTATTTGCCACTTCCTCCCCCTGAGGCTATCAAGGTCCAGCTATCAAAGTATTGAAATATCAAAAGCCTTTTTGGCTCAACTAATTAACATGCCCAATTAAAATTAAACACCTCATGAAAGGTTCAGGCATTATGCTGGCCTGCCCTTGTTACCTGGCACAATCCACTCAGTCAGTACCCTGTTCAGCCCAGGGTTCCATGGGAACTAAGTCTGCATGCAGCTGTAGAGGGCCCCTTTAAAAGACAGACCCCTGCCCACTTACTCCTTCTTCTCTTCTCCCACCTACGCTCTCTCTGTCCCTCTTCTCTTCTCTCTGCCTCTTCTCTTATGCTCTCTCTGCCTCTCTATGGTGACTGGCCATGGCAGTCAGCCATTAACCCTGTTCCTCTACTCTCTTAGTCTCTCTACTCTGCCAGGCCTATAATAAACTGGTTAATATGTCTCTTAGTCTCATGTCTCATCTCGTGTCTCATCTTACCCCTCTTCTTTATTTCTAATTTAAGCAAAAACCTAACACCTCATCCTGACACAGAGTTTTCCCTTGTATCTTTCTTTATAAACCAACATTTGCCTATAGGCCATGTCTGTCATCTCTCTACCCTGAGGCAGTCCTTTGTCTATGTCACATTTAAAGTTTTACACTTCTCACTTCTTTCTCTGACTTCTTCTAATGCCTTATAATTAAACTCATTTATTTCTTACCTTCTTACATTGGAGTTATCCATATGTGTATCTATATCTATTTCTTTTTTCCTAAAATATATATTTCTTTCTCCCTCTATGTATATATATGCCTCTTTTTTCCTAAATTATTTCTCTTATTTTTTGTATTAAAAATAAATCACAAATATAATAGCTGGATTATTGTTGTATGGCACCCTGGCTTTATTGCCAACTTGACACAACAGGGTTACCTAGAAAAGAGGGTCTTAACTGTGGGATTACCTGGATCAGATTGGCCTGTGACTGTGTCTGTGTCTGTGGGGAATTGTCTGGATTGGTGTTGATATTGGAGGTCCTAGGCCACTGTGGACAGTGCTATCCCTGGAAGGTGATGTTGGGTTATATTAAAAATAAGCTGAGCAGGAGCCAGAATTGCAAGCCAGTAAGCGGTATTACTTCACGGTCTGTGGAAATACCCCCACAGATGTGTCCAGAGCTGTTTCCATAGTGATTTTAATGCCAATGGAGCTTACAGTGAAGATTAATCATCATAGTCAAGGACCATGGGTTTTAGTTATTTTAGTGCAAACAATGGACTTGTCTCTCTCTCACACACACCACACAGAGAAAGGTAGATGATGATAGACATTAGATACTAGATACTGATGTGTTAAAAAAAAATTGGATCACTGCTTTTTCTTCTAGACTTTCAACAGTATTTCTACTCAGCTGCACCCAGGCATTACTGATAATTGAATTTGCCAGTTTTCAGTTTGTTGCTTCTTGTTTTCATTCACTCCTTATTATCTGCTGATTGCGAAAGGACATGGGCCCTTTTATCCTTTGCCAGGTGGAACAGTTAGGCATTACCAACAGAAGCCACTGGAGACATTGCTGGAGGAAGTGAAGAGCCAGTCTGTCTCAGGTCCAGCATGCCCCTGCCAATACTTGGGCTATTTATCAGTCATGAGTACGCAGTGAGGAGCCTTGAGGACAAAGCACAGGCTGCTTCCACGGTCTACAAAAGGACTAGGTTTCAGAAGCACAGTGCATTTCTACCTGGGATTCTCGGCAGTGAGCCTGGGGGACTTGGAGTAAGAAGGATTGACCCACACATGGTGCCCATGCTGCTTTCTGTGTTGAAATAAAACCCATCTTTCACTCACGGTGTCTTGTGATAGCAACCATTAAACAATAGCAGGTTAATCTATCAAGTCAAGTAGGACAAGGCAGATCTCAGACCCTGGTAACCAGCCAGTGTGTTGGAGTCCATTCTTCTGTGTGCCATACAGTCTCTGTAGCAAATGCCCCCTGTTCAGCTGTGGGCTTTAGAGGCCTGATTGGCTTCCCACTGCTTCATCACAGAGGCACAATTACTCCCTCAGATAACTATACATTTCCCCTAGACTTGTGCAGCAGCGGTCCCCTTTACATTATATTAAATTTCTAATAATAGATTCATGATTTCTTCCTCGTGTTCTTCCCCTCATTTTCATTCATTACTGCTCTACTCAGCACCCCTGCTCTTTGCTCTATTAATAGCAACAATGCTGCTCTGCCACCATGAAGCATGCCAGCCCTTCTAAAATGTCCTTCTTTTGTCCTTTCACTAGGGAAAGTATGTGCACGAGAGAGAGAGAGAGAGAGAGAGAGAGAGAGAGAGAGAGAGAGAGAGAGAGAAAGAGAAAGAGAAAGACTGTTCATGTACATAATAGGTTGAATTTTAGCTTGTTACTACCCACAAAAAAGTAAAAGTTTAAGCAGAGCCTCAGACATGGCAAGTCTGCACATTACAGTATCTGACCTTGGCATGAAACACGTCCTTGTGATTAACCAAGACAGCATGGACTCAGCTCCACACAGCATGCTGAAACGGCCTTTAAAACCCTCACAAATCTGGTTTGCTTTAGAATGTGGCTGTGCCATTTACTAGAGTTTCTGCATACCATCAATCTTGAATAATCCTATGTACTTCTTATCGCCATTGTTAGGATGAAATGAGATGGGACATATATGAAGTGCTTAGCACATGAGCACATCAGCTCAGACTCCCTGTATTACAGAAAACAAATGCCTCATGCCCCTGCGATGATTAAATAAAACATGCATTCTAAAATTTAATTTCTTCTAGATGCCCCACTAAGAGTCTATGCTTCAACAACACTTTGTTCACGAAAAACAAACACTGAACAGATTTGGCCAGAGAGCTGGTGTTTGTTATCTTCAAAACTATATATACTTCCTCTGAATTAAGTTTTTAAAAAATTTAGTTTTAAAATATTTAATTAAAATGTAATTAAATTCTTCTCCCCTTTAATCCCTCCCATGTGCCTCTACCTGGTGCTCTCTCCCCCCCCCCCCATACACACACACGTGAAGGAATATATAAAAGCATTCTGTTGAATCTGTACTTTTTAGGGGGCGGGGGCTGATCTCTTGGGATTGGATAACCATTTAAGGTTCTCATTTGGGGAAGATGAATAATTCTCCCCGTCTCAGGAGCTGTTAACTGCCTGTAGTGATTTTCCTCATCCACTCTGGCACATCATCTGGGGTGCCATTGTTCAGGTCTTGTTTAAGCTGCCATACTGTTGAGATTCCATGGCTATAGCTCTCCTGTCTTATCTAGAATGTACAGTCTTGCAACTGACTTCAGATCCTTTGGCTCTTACAACCTTTCTGTCCCTCTTTCATGATGTTCTCTGAGCCTTAGCTGTACGGGTTGTATTCTAGCTGCATCAGTTGTGCCTGGGCACCCCACAGTTAGTTGTTTTCTGCCTTTTGATCAGGTGTGTCTTTCTGTGATGATTTCCAGCTGCTGCAAAAAGATGCTTCTTGGATGAAGGTTGAGAGCTACACTTACCTGTGGGTTGAGGATAAGTATTTAAAATGCAGTTAGGAATTGTGCTGGTTTAGGAAAGTGGCAGTGGTAGGTTCTCCTCTAAGGTTTATGACCTCACTAGCTACAGGCGATTGTCTAGGTTTACACTACCAGGCATGATTTCCTTCCTGTTGATAAGGCCTTAAATCGAATTAGACAGCTGTTGGTTACTGCCAAGATATGATGCCACTATTGCACTTTAGGGATGCGTTGCCTTGATCATTGTTGTGGTTCATGGTGTCAAAGCTGGGTAGGACTTTGAATGCATCCTTCTCTTGGCAAATTGCATAGCATCTTCTGGTATTATGAAAGCTAGCCCTCAGGGAGGAGGCCTTTGGATCAGATTAGCTCAACTCCTCTAAACAGTGTCTGAAGCACATGGTGTCTTCAGTAATAGAAATTTACCTTCTACTTTTGAGAGGCAATTGAAGGCAGAAGCAATAGCCTATACTGTTTGGGGAGTCTCTTGGACTCCCCTGATCAACATCTTGAAAGGAAGTTTTTTTTTTTATGCTTGATTCTGAGGTTGTTTTTGTTTTTGTTTTTAGGTAACTATGAAACAATATGATTCCTTATAGACTTTTCAAGCATCCTTAGTATTATTTGTCTCTCCTCCCTCCTTCTCCTTTTGCATTGGCCCTCATGATTAATTTTATACAAGGTCTCATGTAGCCCAGGATGGCCTCCACTTCTTTACTTAGCAAAGGATGACCCCAAGTTTCTGATCCTCTGCCTCTATCTCCTAAGTGCTGGGATTACAGGGGTGACTCACTATACTCTGTTCATGGGATGGGGTACCAGTCCAGGGCTGCATGAATGCTAGGCCAATACTCTACTCACTGAGATACATTGTCAGATCAAGAGTCCTGAGGTATAATCTTGTACCAGGTATTTTTCTCTATCTTGAGTCTTCAAAAAGGACTCATGTAAATATTTATTCACTTGAAACTTTAATATACTACAGATTTAAAATATGAATTTTAAACATATTCCGATAGTACTTGCTGTTTTTAATTATAGACCTTCATTGATAGACCACCTGACTCCCAGAAACTCTGTATTATTTCTCTGTAGTCCGGCTGGCTTCGGTTTTGATCTGTTGGTCTCTGCCTCTCACGTGCTGGGATTATAGGCATGTACCACCATGCCCAACTCTTTAGCTCAACTTTTAAAGCACACTGTCATTGACAGAAAAAGAGAACAATGAACTAAATAGCATTAACTACACAGAATCATGAGTCATCTTGATTTGTGTGTGTCCTCACAATGGGGATCCATGTTCCCTTGGCTGACCCTCACCTTAGGGGTGGTAAAGCTTAGAGGTTGCAGTGTCATTCTGCTGTGGTCTCCTCACCTCAGGCATGCCCTACATTTCCCCTTCTCTGCCCTATTTCCTGGGTGGCCAACCAAACCAAAGAGCAAGTTAGTGAGCTTGGCAAACAATCTCAGGCAAAACAGTTTGGTGCCCTGCTCATCATTCTAGGCTCTTCTGTCATCTAGATTTTTATCCTCCTAATCCTCAGTGTTCTGACTGCCCTTCGATGTTCTAAAGAAAACATATTTCATATTTTTCAGATACTTTTTTTTTCTTGAGACTGGGTTTCTCTGTGCAGCCCTGGCTGCCTTGGAACTCACTCTGTAGACTAGGCTGGCCTCAAACTCAGAGATCCGACTGCCTCTGCCTCCCGAGTGCTGGGATTAAAGGCATGCATCACCACTGCCCACCTACTTTGGTTATTTTAAGAAGGGGCGATTCATCTAATAATTTACCTAAGCCTTACCCCAAACCAGTGTCTGCTGTGAGTGCTTCCTATTTTTGAATTTTATTTTTTTACTTTAGACTGTGACAAATACCTTCTTAAGGAGCTTTTATAAATGTATCCTCCTTAATATATAAAAAATGCTGTTGTTGAGGAACCCAGTGTTGTGCAGGTAGTCACAGATACTGTGAGCTCACGAGCTGCAGTGACCATGCCATGCCTGGAAGATGGTGTTTCTCAACACTCTGTCTCTGGCTCTTACATTATTTTTTTTAAATACACGTGTATAATATATATATATATATATATATATATGCATATATATATGCATATATATGTATATATATGTGTGTGTGTGTGTGTGTGTGTGTGTGTGTGTGTGTGCATGCACATATACACATACATATGCATGCCTCAGTGCACATGGAGAGGCCAGAGGACAAATTTGGGGAGTTGGTTTCTCCTTCCACAATGTGGGTTCTGGGGACCAAACTCAGCCCTTGGGCTTGGTGGCAAGCACCTTTACCTGCTGAGCCAGCTCGTTATCCCCCATTATACTCTTCCTGTTCCCTCTTCTACAATGTCCCCTGAACCTTTCAGGGGTGACACTAATATCCTATTCAGGACTGAACAATCAATAGTCACTTATTTTTCAGTTACGAGTCTCTTCAATAGCCACTGCCCACTGCAAAAGGAAGCTTCTCTGGCCAAAGACGAGGGAGCACAGCATTGATCTACGAGCGTAAATAAACGTGTAGAAGGCAGTATGTGACAGGCACAATGTCCACTTAGAGAAATAACAGTAGATTTCTCACCAGGGCTGATGACATCCCCAGCCACTGGGGATGAGGTTTACAGTACCAGGCATGGATTCCCTTTCCTGGATCAGTCTTTAAATTCAACGAGGGAGAAGCTGTTAGCTCCAGAACAGTCATCACTATTGCTCTCGTAGGCACATCTTGCCTGGCATGTTAGTAGTGTAGCATGCTGGGTCCACGGCTGGGTTAAGACTGGATGATTTTTCTCTCCCAACAGCCTGCACAGTACCTTTCAGCACCATGGAAGCTAGTCAGTCCCTACTCTATTTCCCTATGTCCTGTAATGACTAGTTCTTATTTTGACTCCTCCATATTCCATGTGTGACACAAGGAGAATAAGTTTGCCACCACCCAATATTGAATAAAATGTCAACACATTTGAAAATTTATGAGGAAAGAAACAAGACCTCTGTGAATATTCTTGTTGAAAGTGGTTTATTTGACTCTTTTGTTTGTTTTTGAGACCGGGTTTCTCTGTATCACTCTGGCTGTCCAGGAACTCACTTTGTAGACCAGGCTGGCCTCAGACTCATAGAGATCCACCTGCCTCTGCCTCCACACACTCATTTGACCCAATAGGTTGAATGGAAGAGCTGTCAGGCTGAGTAACTGGGGGCCGTTTGCAGACTGCATCTGGTAGTTGCTGCAACCATTGGCAGAGTATCCATGTGTTTTGGAGTCATGTACAGATTGGTGCCAGCCATGGTGGTACACACTTTTGATTCTAGCACTCAGGAGGCAGGGGGAGGCAGATTTCTGTGAGTTACACTATGTGGCACATATATAGGAATTCAGGTCTACATAGCAAGACTGTTTTGGTTTAATTTCATTTTTTTAAAAAAAAGATTACTGGCCTTAATTCTACTTTAGAAAGATACTTTTATTTTAAAATTATGCATATACTTGTGAGTGTGTGTATGGGGTGGTATACAGGCTTGTGAATGCAGGTGTCTGCAGATGCTAGGAGGGGGCTCGGTCTTCCCTGAGGCTGGAGTTACTTGTGGTTGTGAACTGACTGCTGTGGGTGCTGGGACCTGAACTCAGTTCTGCAAGAGCAGGATGTGCTCTTAACCACTGAGCCATCTGTCTTTCCAGCTCCCTATCCTTAATTTTAAAAAGTAATTCCAGATTTGTTTAACAATATGATTGCTCTCTAAACTAACAAGTGAAGCAGGTGGATTCTGAATTTGAGGCCAACTTGGTCTACAAAGCAAGTTCCAGGACAGCCAGGGCTACACAGAAAAACCCGGTATTGAAAAACAAACAACCCTCCCCCCAAACAAATGAGCTGACAGCTCTCTCCATTCCTCAGCATATGTACAATGCTGCCACCACCCCGACCGTCCCAGACTTTCTGATGATGTCTGGCTTTCCCATCCCCCTGCACATGCTTTCCAGCCATCTCCCAGCCAGCCTTCTCCCCTAGCAGGAGAAGAGTGAAACCACAGGGATTCTCTTTGTTATCCCACTCTGCCTTAGGTGTGATTCAGCCCAAGCATCAAATATCCTTCATATTTATGTTCACACAAAGTGAGTGAGAGCTTATGAGAAGGCATAACAGACACATGCTAAATATAAATATATTTAAATATAAATATATGAATACATGCTAAATAAAAATAAATATAAAACATACTCTTGTAAGCTCTGAGGGAACTAACGTGGTCCCCTCCTTTTCTTTAGGATCTATTTGAGTGTAAGATGTTAGCCTCCTAGCTTTTTGCCTAGAGTCTGTCTTAGGGTTTCTATTGCTTTGACGAGAACACCATAACCAAAAAGCAAGTTGGGAAGGAAAGGGTTTATTAGGCTTACACTTCAGCGTTGCTCTTCATCACTGAAGGAACTAAGGATAGGAACTCAAACAGGACAGGATCCTGGAAGCAGGAGCTGATGCAGAGGCCATGGAGGAGTGCTGCTTACTGGCTTGCTTCCCATGGCTTGCTCAGCCTGCTTTCTTATAGAGCCCAGGAGCAGCAGCCCAGGCATGGCACCACCCACCATGGTCTGAGCTCTGCTTCCATTGATCACTAAATGAGAACATGCCTTACAGCTGAATCTCATTGAGGCATTTCCTCAACTGAGGCTCCTTCCTCTGGGGACTCTAGCTTGTGTCAAGTTGATGCACAAAGCAGTCCTATTGATTAGAAAGTTTCTGAGGTACAGGACTTTCTCTGTTGGATTAATCCCTTCCCTCATGTCCTCTGCAGCTTTTCCACTGAGTTTCTGATACACAATCAAGTAAGTAGGTCAGCTTTGCCAAACCTGTTATCTGGTGTTTTTCTCTCTGACATTCTCACATGGCAACAGCTATTCTTGTGGTTGCCCAGAGACAGCTTTCTGCACAGCAGCTTCTCCCTAACCTCATCACTCCAGCTGCCTTGGAGCAAGGATGTGGCTGTCTGTAAACCCGACTCCATCCACACCTTTGCTGAACTCAGCTTATTATATATTTATAAAATGTGTCACTTTAAAGAGAGTCATTTACAAAGTTTAGCTGAGGTCTTAATTTCAAACAGTTGCTTAGTTGAATTCTTTTTTCCCCCATGAGAAATGCTTTCTCTGTGTAGCCCTGGCTGTCCTGGAATCCTCTCTGTAGACCAGGCTGACCTTGAACACAGAGATCTGCCTACCCTCTGCCTCTGGCTCTGAGTTGAAATCTTAAAGTCATCTTTTACTAAAAAATGGCAGTAGCACCAGAGATGACACAGTTGGTAAAGTGCTTGCTTTCTAAGTATAAGCACCTGAGTTTGGATCCCCAGTGCCAACAAGAAAAGCCAGGCACAGCAGCCAGCTGAGGAGGTAGAGGCAGGAAGGTCCCCAGAGCTTGCTGGCTAGACAAATTGTTGAGCTCAAGGTTTAGTGAGAGACTAGGATGGAGACGAAGTGAGGAAGACATCTGGCCTCTGTGTGTGTATGGGTACACCTGCGTACACTCACGCGCGTGCGCGCACGCACGCGCACACACACACACACACACACACACACACATACACACACACACACACACACACACACACTCACACACAAACATGCTACTGCCCTCACAGAGTGGCAATAGACCTCTGCTGAGCAGAGTTTATCCAAAAGTAGAAATACTAAGCCACCCAACCGGCTTTCGAGCAGTGTACTGAGATAAACTGCTCCGTGTCAGAACTGAACAGCCTGCATGTTATGTTTTGGGCACAAACTTATTATAACAAGCAATACTACCACAATAATCTAAAAACCATTTAAAATAACACAAGGGTAGTTTAGTCTCCACAAATCAAAGCAATCAAAGTATCCAATGTTTCCCACACTCCCCAGTCCAGGCTAGGCCTCATTAGCCCAGAGGAAGTTATCAGCCTGGGTCAGGGGACAGAAGGCAGGGGTCAAGTCGTCATTATGCTCCCAGCCAAACTTCTACCTCGTTCTCTTCTTGGACTAACAAGATAAACAGCTAATGAGCTTTTCTTCCTGTCAGAGTTCTAAAATTTACTTAAAAACTGCATCTAAAAAATTGTCTTTGGGATGCTTATAAATCCAGAATTTTAATCCCAGTAATGTGTATTCTTATGACAGTTCAAAATATTGTGTTTAATAAAGCCATTTATTTATTGTTTCAGACAGGGTCTCAGCAATGTCCCTGGCTGTCCTAGAACTCACTGTGCAGACCAGGCTGGTCTTAAATTGACAGATCCTGGGCCTCCTGAGTGCTGGGATTAATGGCATATATGCCAGCTTTCTAATAAAGCTTTTAAAAATGAACTGTGGTAAGATGTGCATAAAGTTTACCACTAGTGACACTTTGTACCCTCACCATTGTGAAACTATCACCAGAAAGTAGTCCCAGAACGTTCATTCCCCAAAGGAAACTCCTTACTCATCAAGCATCCATATCCCACTGTCCCTCACAGTCTCTGATCACACTTTTGTCTTTTGTATGCTTTTGTCAATCTCAGACATCTCATCCACCCCGCAGCCTCTTCCGTCTGGCGTCTTCCACTCAGCGAACTGCAAATGCTTCGCAGTTCATCTGAGTTGTAGCGTGCATGAGCGCTCCATTTCTCTCTGGCTGGATACATCACCTTGCATGTGCACAGTGTTCAACCTGGTGGACACTTGGGCCACCTCCACCTTTCAGTTGCTACAGTTGCTGTGAATATTTCTGTATGCAGGCTTTTGTTTGAACAGGTTTTCAGTTTTTGGTGGACAGCCAGGAGTGGGAGTGCTGGGTCACGCAAATCGCGCAGCAAGCTGTCTCCGCAGCTGCACCATTTTACATGCCCACAGTGAACGATTTCTCCATGTCTGCTCCAGCACTCATTTTCTGCTTTTAAAATTAGCCATTCTAGTGGGAGTGAAGTGGTATCTCATAGCCCTGTGGATTTGCATAATGACCAGTGATGGTAATCATCTTCTTATGTGCTTGTTATTTGTATCGCTTTCTTGGACCTCTACTTACATCCTTTGCTCATTTCTGACTGGATCGTCTTTTTGGTATTGAATGTCTGAATTCCTTTTATAGTCTGAATTCCAGTCCCTTACCCGATATATAATTTGCAATGATTTTTTTTCCCCCATCCTAAGTTGTCTTTTCACTTTGTGTGTGCAGTTGCGGGCATGTCTGAGCTGGGCATCCGGTGTTTTCTATTCTCTTGAGACAGGGCCTCTCACTTGACTGGAAGTTGCGTTGTGCTTGGCTCATGGCCTGAGAACTCCTGGGATCTGCCTGTATCTGCGCTCTAGTTTCTGGGGTTACAGTCATGTCTGCTCATGAAAACGTGGCTCCTGGGGACTGAAACTCAGGTCCAATTTATTTTTATTGCTTGTGGTTTTAGTGTCATATCCAGGAAACAATACCTAAGTCCAAAGTTACCAAGGGTATATGTTTCCTTCTCAGCACTGTGGTTTTAATTCCTACATTTAGATTTTTGATCTACATTGTATTAACTTCCACACAGTGTGAAGGGCTGAACTCTATTCTTTTCCATGTGGATATTTTTCCCAAATGCTTTGGCATCCTTGCTGGAAATCAGCATATCTAGTACACTTTCCCAAGTTACTTCTGGACATTTTATCCCATCCTATGGTCTGTGTGTTTATTTATGTACAGTATCACACTGTTTTGCTTAATGTAGCCTTGCCCCCCCCGGAAAAAATAAGGAAATCTGTGGCCCCCTCACTTCCTTATTATTATTATTATTATTGTTGTTGTTGTTTTGGATTTTTCAAAACATGGTTTCTCTGGGTAGACCAGGTTGGCCTTGAACCCACAGAGATCCACCTGCCTCTGCCTCCCCAGTGCTGGGATTAAAGGTGTGCTCTACCACCACAGGGCTACTCACTTCCCCATTATTAAGCATGCTTGTTTTATGGATCCTTTGGGGTCTCTTACAATTCCATATGCATTTTAGGACTAACTTTCTCAATCCAGCAAGAAGTTTATTCAGGGTCTTGTAGGGAGTGTGCCCACGGTGGTGGGGTGGTGTCATCTCCACACATTTCCAACCCTGAACAAAGGATACCTTCTGAGTATTTACATCTTCTCCATTTCAGCAACACACAGATAGATCATCTGCATACACCACCTCCTTGGTAAATTGATTCTAAGTGTTCCATTTTCCCCATGTTATAAATGGCATTGCCTCCTTCATCGTCTCCCACTGCCCTTCGTTAGTGTACAGAAACAACTGGCTTTCTGAGATCTCACACACAGCAACATTTCTGAAACTTTAGTTAGCTAGTTGCTTTTTTGTTTTGTGGTGGATTCTTTAGTCTTTTTAAAGTGTAGGATTATATTGTCTGTTAATATAGGTTTTTATTAAAATCTGAATTCCCTATTTCTCTCTCTCTTTTTCTAATTTCTCTGGCTGGAACTCTAGTTCAGTGTTGGACAGCTGCACAGATGAACCATTTCCTTGACCACACAGGTGAAGGTCTCACTCTTTCATTGTGCTGTCAGCTGTGGGTTTTCAGAAAAGCCTTTTAGCAGGTTAAGGGAAGTCTCCACTTCCGATTTTTTTTAAACCATGAAAGGCTATTGTATTTTATTAAATACTTTAAAAATCAATTAAAACAATAATTTCCCCTCCTACTTCTTTAGTTACTTGTGCTCTTTACTTGTTACAGATCTGCATAGATTTTTTTACTTTTTGAGTCAGTTTTTATAATTTGTATGTAACTAGGAATTTACCCATCTAGTCTAGGTTATATAATTTTTTGGAATTAATGCTTATTTTTAATACATTTGTTTCCAGTCAGTCAAGGTATGATGCAATTCAATATTAAGATGTTTGAGATGTTACGCTTTAAACATTTAGTTTCCTAAAGTAAAATGTATATACAATTCTAGGAATAATTCAAATAAGCTTTTCCTTAAATATTAAGGAACCAGGTGGGCATGGAGGTGCACGCCTTTAATCCCAGCACTCAGGAGGCAGAAGCAGGGGATCTCTGTGAGTTCAAGGCCAATCTGGTCTGTATAGTGGGTTCTAGGACAGCCAGGGCTACATAGTGAGCCCCTGTCTCAGAGAACAAAACCAAAACCAAAAAACCAAAGTCATTTCAATAAAAAGGGATTGTGTTTCACTTTTTAAAGAAAGCAACTAAAATAAAGGCTGTCCTAATATAAATAAGAATATATTAAGCATAACACTGTACTTTGAGAGAGCGGACTTTAGTTTACATCTATTTTATATTAAGGTAATGTCTTCTACCTTAAAGAAAGTTTCATACAATATTACTGCCCGGGGCATTTACAAACAATAAACAATTCACTGAGACTATTAACATTCACATATGTAATTAGAATTTACAAATGTATAAAATTTTGAGTAACAAACACTTTATACTTATTTTTCAAATATTCAATTAGCATCCCCCCCAATTTTTTGATTACAAAGGAGCACAATAGGTTCTTAACACAATGGGTCAAAATGTGAGACAACAGGCAGCAGCAGACAGAATGTAAGAACAGCCAAACAATTGCATCAGTATCAAAAAGACAAACTCAAACAATCTTTTGTAGTATAAAAGAAATCCACATAATTAAATACTAGTTAGGTGGAAGAACATTATAGAGTCTATAGTATTTGTTTTCTCTACATAAACTTGCATATCTTAATGTAAAGCATCCCGCTTTAATTTCAGTCATAGCCTATCACACAGTTCTCCGTGGATCTAGATGGGATGGAATGGCTATTTAAGTAGGACCTAGAGATCCTATCAAGTTTTTATTTGGTCAGTCTTATTTTTTTAATGCTTTAAGTGTTTTTCTTTATTCTTGGGTTAAACCAATTTTAGTAATAAAATTCACAACTAGAGCATATTTAATATCATTGTACCTGAAAAAACCAGACAGCATAGTCTTTAGTATGTCATTAAAATAGTGGTTTGATTAAATAATAAAAAGTATGGAAGCTCATTATGACAAACTTATAAAGTAGTATTTTGGAAGTTTATATGTTTGTACTGTAATAACTCTGGACAATGTGAATAAAATGTGCCTGACTAAAAATAGATGAAGTTCCCAGTTAGTGCTGGATTGTTGTAGAGCAGTGCACTTGCCTTCATATTGCATTTCAGACAGGTATAGTTTCAGTCTGCTAGCTGCAGCTTTAGTTTACTAAGAGACGAACGAAGTATCTCATCCTGGTCCATCCATTCCTTCCTCCATTGTTTCAACATCTTCATTTTGAAATGAGGCACTTTGTGCCTAGGAATGTGGCATCGAATGTTCATTAAAAATGAATCCGCTGATAGGACTGCCCTTATATTAATAAAGGGAGAGGGAGGGCATCGTCATTTAGAGAACAAAGCATAGAGTTATATCTTCACAGTCACAACACATGCTCCAGCTCTTCCTAGGCACAGTGGAGCAACCTGAAAAAGAAGCAAGAGACACAGATATGGATCATCTAAGTGTCCAGTGTGAAAGGTGAGTGACGTGACAACTGGATACAGTCTAGCTTAGACAACATGGTAAATATACAACCGCTTCCTGCTTTGGGACAACGCTGGCAGTGGGGTGGACAATGACTGGGGACTTTGCAATCTCATTTCAGCCCCTCTATAAATGTATTTTTATCCATTTGTTAATGTACTAAAGCAAAAGCAGTTATTTTTCAGGCATTACAAGTCTAAGCTCGTATTTTAAGTGCTTAAAAAGCAACATAACTAGTAGTATCTAAACAAGACAGCTATGTGGCTACAGATTACTGATTTATAGTAAAGGCAAACTAAGTTCATGATGATTAAGTCTCTATTTCTAGGGATTTGCCTATGCCCCACCTATAACCTTAACTATAAATAGTTCCAGGAAATGGCAACCATGCCTTTGTTTCAGGAGGTTGTTATGATCACCTTGCAACTATACCCTTGTTTCAAAAAGCTATGACCACCCTGTTTTAACCACCTTCCAACCATGTCTTTGTTTCAGGAGGCTGTTGTGACTAATTTGTTATGCTTTTGTTCTTCCTCTGTCGCTCTGCCTGTTTGCTGGCCAAATCTCTCATTTGGAAAACCTCTACTCTTGAACTATAAAAACTTATCTTACATATGTCCAAACCTGATCTCTTAAACCCCACCTTAGGGAGAGACAGCCTATATACACAAATAAAAATTGGCCATAAACATGACATCTGTGTGACTGACACTTACTTTTTATACCTTCTACTGAGTCATTTCATTTACTGAAACCATATAACAGAAATCCTCTTATTCTATGCTATCTTTTCCAAACTTAAGCTCCCTTTTTATACTATCACTGTCACCCTTCCCCCAAGTTGCTTTGTGGTTAATCTTCATCGTTAATTTTGCTAATTTTAGAATCATGTAGGCAACACTCTGCGTGTGTCTGGGGGGCATTTCCAGAGACTTAATTAGGAGGGAATGACCCACCCCGAACATGGGAGGGCTCATTCCCGTAGGCTTGGGTCCTGGACTGAATTAAAAAGGAGAAAGAGTGGAGCATTGACTAAGAGTTGCCCCTCATATATTTGCATGCATGGTCCCCAGTTGAGAAACTGTTTGGAAGGATTAGGAGGTGTGTCCTTATTGAAATAGCTGTGATCTTGGAGGAGGTATGTCACTGGGAGTGGGCTTTGAGGTTCCAAAAGCTCACACCAGTCCCAGTCTCTCTCTCTCTCTCTCTCTGTCCCTGTCTCTCTCTCTCTGTCTCAGCTCCAGGGCCATACAACTGGAGCTGACATTGCTCTTGAAATATTTTGTGTAAAAATATTTGCCCTTCAAGTCTATCTTCTGCCTTATCTGTAATATAAATATATTGAACACATTTTAGAGAAAGAGATGCTGCTTCCCATCATGATGATAAAGGACTAGCCCTCTGAAACTGTTAAGTAAGGCCCCAATTAAGTGCTTTATTTTATAAGTTTGCCTTGGAAATGGTGTCTCCAAGCAATAGAACACTGACTAAAACAGGCATGGATATTTGTTGCTCTATAATTCCTGATTGCAGACACGATGTGACCAGCTGCTTAGTGTTTCTGACACCATGCTTCTCCTAAAGGATGTGGCTTTTCCAGAATGAGATGTGGTTAGCAAGAAGTTTTTATTAATAAGCTCACCACATTGAGTTTCAAACTTGTTAATGTAATTTAGGTTTGTCATGTTTATTAGATTATAGCCAGAAACTTAACATGCTTC
Organism: Cricetulus griseus; assembly: GCF_003668045.3. Lineage (NCBI taxonomy): Eukaryota > Metazoa > Chordata > Mammalia > Rodentia > Cricetidae > Cricetulus > Cricetulus griseus. Next base: position 132,203,200 of record NW_023276807.1, on the reverse strand, counting down.
CAAAATATTGAGTATTTAAAAATTATTACTCATATATGGGTAAGCTGTTCAAATATTTCTGACTACTATCCTTGCTTATTTTCTACAGAATCCTCGTCCCTTTGGTATAGCCCTCCTGCAGTCTATCCGCTCTACCACCGATAGAACATTTCTAGAACATTTCTTCAAATGAATGGTGGTTAATAATTTATCTGAATATTAATTTATAGTTCAAAGGAATTTGGATTTTGTCATAAAATCAGACACTGCTTCTTTTTTTCATATTTAATCAAGAGGCAACTTTATTTCCTTAAAAATATTGCTTTATTTTTATTTTATGTGTATGAGTGTTTGCCTGATTGTATGTATATGTACATACAATGAGTGTGTACAGTTCTCTTAGAATCCAGAAGAGGGCACCAGATCCACTGGAACTGGAGTTAGAGGATGTTGTGGGCCTCCATTCAAGGGCTGGGAATCAAACTTGGGTCCTTTGCAAAAGCAGCAAATACTCGAGTCATCTCTCCAACCCCCACATTTGTGTGAAGTATGTCAATGCTGGATAAAGTCAAGAGGGTCTTATCAAAAGAGTTGTTTTCACAATACAAGAGAAGTGAGATAATGAAAAACGAAATGGCATACCTGGGTCCATTCATTTGTTTGGGGGTCATAAGCCTCCACTATGTTCAGGTAGGTCTGTCCATCGTAACCCCCAACAGCATACAGTTTGTCACCAAGTAAACAGACCCCCACTGCATCTCTGCTAATGCTCATGGATGCCACTGCAGTCCACATGTCTGTTTTGGGATCATATCTGAAAGAAAATTTTACAACTGGAGCTGACATTGCTCTTGAAATATTTGTGTAAAAATATTTGCCCTTCAAGTCTATCTTCTGCCTTATCTGTGATATAAATATATTGAACATATTTTAGAGAAAGAGACCAGCAAGCCTGAACTTTAAGTCTGGCCAGCCCTCTTATCATTTACAGTTTACTAAGTGAATAATTATAACCTTTAAAGAGTGGATCCATTTGCCCTTTCTGGCACTCACTGATGTCATATTCTTCTTTAAAGATTTATTTATTCATATATTTGTGTATATGTGCATTTGTCTGTCTGTATGTCTGCACACCAGAAGAGGATATTGGATTACAAGGGACTAAAATTATAGACAATTATGAGCTGCCATGTGGGTGCTAGGAATTGAACTTAGGACTCTGGAAGAGAAGCTGGTGCTCTTAACGATTGAGCCACCTCTCCAGCCCCTCATACTCCTTCCTTCCTTCCTTCCTTCCTTCCTTCCTTCCTTCCTTCCTTCCTTCCTTCCTTCCTTCCTTCTTCCCTCCCTCTCCCCTCTCTTTCTTTCTTTTTTTGAGACAGGGTTTCTCTGTGCAGCCTTGACTGTCCTGGAACTCACTCTGTAGACCAGGCTGGCCTTGAACTCACAGAGATCCACCTGTCTCTGCTTCTGGAGTGCTGGGATTAAAGACGTGTACCTCCACGCCCATCTCCTATTCCCTTTTAAAACCTAAAATTGTTACTAAGTCCCCAGCATTCTGTGTGACCCTTTCCATGTAGTCTGTCCCCTCTCCTGGTACTCTGCCACCACTCTGCTCTCTGGCCACACAGTAGCCCTTCATTTCCCACGTGAACCATATGCTTTCCTGTTTTGGAGTGCCCACACATGATTTCTGGTGATTCTTCCTCTACAATGCATTCAATTCTCTCTTATCCTTCAACTAAACAAAAAATATTATATGAAGACCCAGCCTGCCACCCAAATCTTCACTGCTAGTAGTTTCTCTACCTGACCTAAAAGCTGAGTTTCTTACAACCACTATGGATGACGTGGTGAAGCCCTTAAGATCTTTTCATTTTACTTTATCATTTTTAGTTATTTCATTGTACATCTAAATGGGCTATATATGTCCTTTTCCTTTCTACCTCTTATGTGGCTTCCAGCCCCTAACTCATTCTTTCTGAGATTCAAACTCCTTTGCTTTAGTGGTAAGGTTCAGAGTCCAGTACAAAACAGCTACACTAATTGCTTGTCTCACTGGACGCATTGTGTGCTTGATCCCAATCCAAGAAGGCATTCGGGAGGCAGGTAGAAAGAAAGCCAGAGAGAGAACCCAGTGTCAGCAGAACGCATAGAGACCACACTGCATGGGATGGATGCTCAGCACAGACTTGTTACTTTGCCTGGAAGTGTGAGAAACTTATTTTTGTTTGTTTGTTCTTAGTTTTCCGTCACAGGAAATTACCTCTCCACACAGTCTGAAAGTCTGGAAGTCAAGTTGGATGTGGGAGCATCGTGTCCTCCAATAGCATACAGCAGTCCGTTCCATGTTGTCACTCCTACGCCACCTCTCCTTTTTGACATCTGGGCACACGGTGTCCATTTATTAGTGTGAGGATCAAAGCATTCTACTGACTTGAGACAAGAACTCCCATCGCGACCACCAACTGCATAAAGTCTGTAAAACAGAACAGATGGAATGGCAACTAGGAAACAGAGCTGTGGCCAGGCTTACCACAAAAAGGCTATTCCGATGACAGTTCATTGAATTTAAGGTGCCATTGGTGATGCAGCATGTTGAAGTTATGTAATGTTAAGAAAGAAGATAGGCTACCAATTAGCTGATATCCATCTAAAAACTGATCTCCACTTCTTTGCCCATGAGGCACTTACAACAGTACCACAAAACAAATGGGTCCTGAGGAAATAAGAGCTTAGGCATAAAGAGAAAAATATTTATTAATATTTTCTAAGTTTTTTGTTTTGGATTTTTGAGCAAGGGTCTTGTTTTGCAGTCTTGGCTGGCTAGAGCTCGTTATGTAGACCAAATTTGCTTCAACTTCAAAGTTGCTTCAAACTTGGAGTTCTGCCTCCTTTTCCGCAGCACCACTCTACCCATCATCTTATTTTTCTTATATCACAATTCTACAAATACCTTTTCAGTCTGTCCTAACCTCCCCTCCTCCCTTTCTCTGTAAGTGTTATCACTGAAGCAAGGAAACAAAGAAATTAATTCAAAACCATCAAGGGATTTATTTTATGGTGGAAGAAAGGATTAAAAAGGTTTGTATTTGTCCTTATATAATTGGGAGCTGTGAGGCTCTGGATAAATCTGTTTATTTACAGCAGGCAAAGGGTAAGCAAGCACCTTTTCTTAAATCCATGCTGAGGTCACCAGTCTACCAGGTTAAGAAAGAAGAGGCACAAAAGTAAAGATCATGCAGTGAAAATGATGGAGAAAATTTTTCAGGGAAGCATTGAGAGGTCATAGCACTTTAATTTTTAAATTTATATATCAAGTTTTCCATTTTTCATATACGTAGATATGCATCTTTTCGTATGTGTGTGTGTGGGCACACAGGTTTGTGGGTGCACATATATGTGCATGTGTGTGCATGTGGAGCCTGAGGTTGATGTCAGGTATCATCCTCCTCCATGGCTCTTCAACCTTATCCACCAAGGCAGGTCTCTCAATCAAACCCAGAGCTTCTGGATATGGCCAGCCTTGCTAGGCCCCTTACTCTGGTGATGCTCTGTCTCTGCCTTTCCAGGGTGGAATGACAGGTGGACTGCAATACCCATCTGGTACTTGCATGGGTTTTAGGGACCCAACTCTTGTCCTCATGCTTATTCAGCAAACACTTTAACTGCAACCATCTTCTCAACCCACTGGAGTACTTTAAAAACAGCATAAATTTCAAAGGTATTTAAATCACCAGATTGTTGCTGTGCAATTTAATATGGGACATTTTTATAAAATTCATTCACCCCAGATTAGAAATGTGTGGTCCCTACACATTAGAATGAAAGCTCAACTTAGCAACGAGCTATTAGGGCTAGTATGGACAGAAGTTATGAGCACGGTTTCATTAGCTTGCTCCAAGTGCTCCCCTATACAATAATAAATGTGTTTATTGTGACTGAAATAGAACTTCGAATATTTCCTTACTTTCCACTTAGTACTGCCACACCTACTGTGCTCCTGGGGGTGGACATAGTGGCAACAAAATTCCACTGGCGAGCTTGAGGGTCCCATCGCTCCACTGTATTCAGATAGCTCCAGCCATCATGCCCTCCTACTGCATACATGGGACCTTCCAATACAGCCACACCTACAAGCGGACAGGAAAGAAGGAAGGACTTGAGATGTGTTCAAAACTCATATTTTAATTAAGATGTAAGTACAATAAGTCTGGAACATGCAAACACAACCAATCACAAACTTAGGCTATAGCTACTGGTCTTCTACAGGGCTCTTCTGAGGCAGATGGGTTGAAACAGTACTCCAATTCTTTTGCTGAAATTTAGAGACAGTATTTTGGGGTACAAGAGTGGAAAGTTATCTCAAAACCCTGCCAGACTGGCACATACTGCTATTACTAGAACATCCTTCAACACTCAGATGCCTAGGTTTTCCTGTAGCTGTTCATTAACATAGCCTATTGGTGTCACATCAGGGAACAGAGTCACAGCCATTTGTTAATTTATTCAGCAAATACCTCTTAAGTTTCTACTAAGTTATAGGCACTCCATAGAATATAGAGGTAAGGGCCGTGCCCTTGTGGGTCAGTACTGTGTTTTAACCAGGATACGGATATGACATTCACATCAGGTACATGCCAGTTTAAACAATGGAGCAATGGAAGCAAGGGCAGAGAGAGCCAGGAAGACCAGCATGATGAGATGACTTGTGAGTAGAAGCAGGAGCGCAATTAGAAGACCACGTACAGGGGAAGAGGTGAGGCACAGTAACAGAGTGTGAAGGACTGAGGGGTGCTTAACGTGGCTGGGGCACCTACGTTGTCTATTTGGCTGAGCGGGTAACTGAAGGGGAGAGGATAGAAGATGAGGGAGTCAGAAAATGCACCTGATCTTATCCCTTAACAGGACTTAAGATTTTATTTTGAATCTGTGAGGAGTGAGTCAAGGATTTCTTGTTTGTGTGTCCTTGTTTTCTGAGACAGGATCTCATTATGTAAACTAGGCTGTTCTCAAGCTAATGATCCTCCTTCCTTTGCTTCCCAAGTGTTGGAATTACAGGTGTGCATCACCACATCTGGGTAAGTAGAAGATCTTGAGGAGGTATGACATGATCATGGCTAAAAACACCTCTGTAATTCAAACCCAGCAGTCATGGCCAAGTCAGATAAAATAGCCATTACTCATGTATGACCCAAAATAACTATTATTTTACTTGTTATGCACACACACACACACACACACAAACACACACGCTTATGTGTGTGTGCACATGCAATATATATTTATATACACATATTTAAGCTTGAACACATTACCAATTTTACATAATATATCCAGTTTTACATATACAAAATATCATTCATCAAGGGCCTAGAAGAAGGGCTCATTTTGTGTAGTCTCTTGAATGTTGGTTCTGAAAATATAGTTTAGCAGTGAAGGCCTTTTTCCAAATTAAATCTTCATGTAATTCCCATACATTAAGAGATTTAAGAATTTCTTCAATAACTTTATCTTGTAAATTCAGATATATAAAATTTATCTACCAGGTGGTGGTGGCACATGCATTTAATTCCAGAACTTGGGAGGCAGAGGCAGGCGGATCTCTGTGAGTTCAAGGTCAGTCTGGTCTACAAAGCTATACAGAGAAACCCTGTCTTGAAAAACCGAAAACAAAACAACAAAATAAAATTTATCTATTAAGCAAATGTAGTTTGGGGAAAACACTGGTGGAGCAATTAACTTCAATGTGCTATAAGGATTTACCCTAAATTAGAATTGTTTCTTTCCCTGTGGTGGTGATGGAATATATACATGAATTATAATGACCTTAGATTTTATGGTTAACCTAATTTTACAGATTTCATTCATTATTAAAAATATATGTTCCATGATGGAGGTGTACCCCTGTTTGATCCCTAGAATGGTGTTTTTCTTTCTTTCTTTTTTTTTTTGAAAGTTTCTCTGTTTAGCTTTAACTGTCCTGGAATTTGCTCTGTAGACCAGGCTGCCCTCCAACTCACAGAGATCCATCTGCCACTGCTGGAGTACTGGGATTAAAAGCGTGTGCCACTACTGCCAGGTTGGAATAGTGATTTTATTAAAAGGCCTTGTGATGGGATAAAAGCTCATCTTGTGCAATCCCTGGCCCTCTGGTATTTTTCTGAATCTCCCAGCATGCCAATCGATCTCTATTTTCAGCCAGTTTTTAATTTCTGGGTGCTAGCTTTGGGAGCAGCCTTTACTCTACATCTGTCTTTTATTTTGACCTATCAGATTCTTTATGGTAGCCATTTCAGACCTTTTCCAAGCTGTGATAAGGTGAGTGTATGGCTGTAGGCTCTGACTTTATGCTTTTTACAGCATTGCCCTGCAGCTCCTCTTGGAAAGAGTCGGGATGCATTGCTTTACTTGGGAGTCTGGGCTTGACCATGGCTTCTTTTGGCTGGTGAGACATCAGTAAACATGATGCAAGCAACGGTGTGAGAATCTGTGCTGGGGATCACTGCTTTTGATACTCAGTGATGCTGCCATGCTAGACATACAGCTGAGACTGTCCTATACCATCCAGCCCACACAGATTGATGAAAACCAACAGAGACCATCCATAGCAGCCAAAGCCAAACTGACCAGGTGAGTCACAAGCCCACAGACTACATTAATAAGTCTCTGCTTTATGCTTCTAGGTTTTAGCGAGATGTGGCCAAATGGGTTTGAAGTTTCAGCACTGGGGAGATTGAGGCAGGAGGATTAGTAATGTAAGGCTAGCCTCAGCTACATAGTGAATTTGAGGCCAGCCTGGACTCTATGAGATCCTGTCTCAAAACAAAACAAAACAAAACAAAACAAAACTACAACAAAAGGCTTCTAAGTTTTGGAGTTGTTTGTTCTGTAGCAAAAACTGGAGATACATATGCACTTCAAACCCCAATTTTATTTCTACATTCCTCCACTGTTATCTAATAATTCTCTTCTTTCCCTAGAGAAAATAGAGTTCCCTAAATTCACTTGTTCTTGTTCATGCACCATCAGTTCCTTCAGGATGAAGAAAGTGCCTTTTTTTTCTTTTCATTTCTGGGTGCTAGTCTGGTGGCAGCCCCTACTCTGGTTCTCCATAGTTCTTAACTGAGTGCAGTACAACCTACATGAGCTAAACTCAACTTGCTTTCACCGCTCTTCATCTATCTTTTGTAATGACTGATCAAATTCTTTATTGCAGCTGTTTCAAACCTTATCCAGACTGTGATAAGTTGACAATAGGGCCATAGACTCTTTCTTTTTCACAGTGTGACCCTGCAGACCCCGTGAATCTATAGAACAAAGGACATACACTACAGGCAGCATTGTCTGCTCACTGAGTGATCTGATAGAAGGGTGAAAGAGGGGCTAGAGAGTGGTTCAGTAGCTAGGAGCTCTAGCTGTTCTTCTAGAGGACTGGGGTTTAATTCCCAGGACCCATCCGGCAGCTCACAACTGTTTGTAACTCCAGTTCCTGGAGATCTGCCATCCTGTACTGCATACAAGTGGTGTATACACACACACACACACACACACACACACACACACACACACACAGACACTCAAGTAAAAACCCAAACACATAAAAAAATAGAATAAAAAGAAACATCTATACTATGTTCAATTTTGGTGTGTGTATGAATTCACTCACTTCTGCTTAAAAACCATAATACATATACATTTGCCATTATTATTTTTCATATACATGTGGAGATTATAAATGCTAGTTTTAATGAGTATTTTAACTAGGCTACATAACATTAATTGCTAACACAAAGCAAAAATATAGGGGCATGATTTGTCAGTCCATCATGCTTTGCTAATTCCATTAGGCCCGTGCTTTCTGTTGTACCAGTTATTGCCACATTTTTATGTAAGTACTTGGGTTTTGGTTTCTGCTTCTCAGGTATGAGGGATGCTTGGCAATGGATGTTGGCTGGGCCCACACATTGGTCTTCTGCCTGGCACAGATGGTAAAAATATAGTGTCAGCCTGGCTTTCTAAGTGGGTCTTCACATACACTTACCAAGACCATGCCTATGTGTGGACATAGGCGGCATCACACTCCAGGTTTTAGTTTTGGGGTTGTAGCATTCTACAGTGTTCAAAGTCTTCAGTCCGTCGCGCCCTCCAACCACGTACAGTTTGTCATCTAACACCGCAACACCAAACTGCAGCCTCCTCCCATTCATGTTTGCTACAGGAGTCCACATATTTGTGCGGAGATCATACTTCTCAATGCTTGTTGCTCCTTAATAGTAAGAAAGAGTTAAGTTACTATGCTACATACACAGAAGTAGAATTTTATCTTCTGTCTCCTGTGTGTGGAGTCAATGTATATTTGTGTGTGCACCCACACATGCTTGTGCACATGTGTGAGTGTGCATACAAAGTCAGAGGTTGATGTTTGGCATCTTCCTCTATCACTCTCCACCTCATTTCTCCAGAGGTGTCTCACTGAACCTGGAACTCACTGTTTTGGTTAGGTTAAGTTGATCCACCTGTCTGTCTCCCCAACATTGGGTTTACACATGTGTGCCAGCTCTGTGTGTGGTTTCTGGGGGATCTGAACTCAGGTCCTCATGCTTGCAAGGAGAAGCACTTCACCAACAGAGCCATCTCCCTAGCCCCAAAGCATATAGGTTTTTATTAGCATTGATAGCAACACTTTTATTCTATCCCATGAAGCCTCAGAAGTATGGCTGATGCCTGCCCCATGACCTTTTCTCCTACCATTCTCCAAGATACCCTCCTGTATTGAAAGGAGAGGAAAGGCTCTCTGTTCAAAGAGGCTGAAAAGACACTCAGAAGTGGGAGGAAAGGCACGTGAGCTTAGCATCATGGAAGCCAGAGACATAAACGTTTACAGCAGTTGGTTCTGCTAGCAACATCAGACTCACCGAGAGGAGCAAATAAAAAGTAAAAAGCATAGGGTTCAGCTGCATGGAGGTCACTGGGAACTTCTGGGAGAGTTTTTTATTTGGGTGGCTGGTGAGGAAATGCAGGCAGGGAGTGCAGACAGGGATTCCTAGGCAGATGGAAGAAGGCTTTGTCTCCCTGTTAATCTGGGACTGAGGGGTTTATAGATGTAATGGACAGGGTCTAGTTGAGAGGAAGGAAACTGATGACACGAGAGATAAAGGAAACAATTATTATGTGACGTTCTGCAGGAAGGGGAAAGAGCATTAACAATAAAACAGACAGGCGGGTGTGCGTGGGGCTGACTCCCATAGAAGGGAGGGGCACCATCTCCACAAAGGGGGAAGGACAAAGGTCATTTGGGAGCTGGACTTCGAGAAGTGTAGGGAGTTACTGTCCATATAGAGTTTACCTCTGGAAAATTCTAGAACTCTTTTGTTCTCTTCAAGATCTGGGACCAGTGGAGATTTAGGAAAACAAGTAAAAGAAAGCATTACCCTTAAAAAACAAACAAAATAACAAAAAACAAAAAGCAAAACCTCTTAATTATGTAGAGTTTGAGTTCTTTTCTCTCTTTAAGTTGCTAATTTAGCAGCAAGTTCTAGCTTTATACAGGACCCCTATCACAGTGAACTCCACAGGTTGGAGCAATAGACTATTAGAGCCACTATTGCTGATGACCTACCAAAACCAGAAACAGTTTTGTTCTACACACGGGCTAGCTACTTATAGCTACTGTTTAGATTTACCCAGTGCAATTCTAAGTTGTTTGAGACTGACACCAAGTCTTTTTCCATCTTTGTATTCTTGTCTCTTTTTTGAGTCAGGGTTTCTTTCTCTATGTAGACCTGACAGTCCTGGAAGTCACTCTGTAGACCAGGCTGACCTCAAACTTACGGAGATCCATCTGCCTCTGCTTCCCAAGTGCTGGGATTAAATGCATGTGCTACTACTGCTGAGATCATCTTTGTATTCTTACAACACCAAACAGAATCGCTTCTAAACACCAGGTGGCTAAAAATATTTTTGGATTTGCATAATATTTCTTTGTAAAATTTGGCAATGATGACACTTTATTTCATATACTTAGATTATGCATATGTGTAAACTATCAAGATTATATCCACTTGATTCTTCACTCCAACTATTAAAATCTTTCACCATATATATCAAAATAAAATAAAAATTGCCTTCCATCAAATAAAAATTTTTTCTTCATTGATGAATTTTCAAACTATTTTTTTCTCTTGAATCTTGTCTTCTTTTATACCTAGTTTATGAAGTAGGATTTTGTTATAAACTGGAAACTCAAATTTTAAACATCTAAAATAATAAAACAAATATGTATCTTTAAGCTTGTATGTGTGTTGGGTGGCTGGAGAGATGGTAGAGCAGTTAAGAGCACTGGCTGATCTTCCAGAGGACCTGGGTTTAATCCCTAAGGTCCACATGGTGGCTCACAGCTGTCTGTAACTTTAGCTTGGGATGGGAGGATCTACTGCCCTCTTCTGGTTTCCACAGGCATTGCATGCATATGGTGCACAGTGGTAGGCAGGCAAAACACACCTATATACATAAAAATGTGTGTGTGTGTGTGTGTGTGTGTGTGTGTGTGTGTGTGTACTGGGGATTGAACCCAGCGGATCATGCATGTGAAGTGAGTGTTCTCACTGAACTGAATTCCTAGCTCAAAGTAAATACTTTTTCTTAATCTCATCTTCCTTTCTATATCAGTTGGCACTCTACTAAAAGAAATACCTACTTTTTTTTGTTTTTCAATACAGGATTTCTTTGTGTAGCTTTGGAGCCTATCCTGGCACTCACTCTGGAGACCAGGCTGGCCTCGAACTCAGAGATCCGCCTGCCTCTGCCTCCCAAGTGCTGGTATTAAAGGTGTGAGCCACCAACGCCCGGCTTGAAATACCTACTTTTTATTTGTGTCACTGTGAACTTGTGGAGACTGAGAGTTTACATTATCTTCATTTACTATAATTACTTACTTTTATTCTCAAATGACTTTAAACTCAATGAAACCTACCAACAAGATGGTCTCTCTATCTTTGGACATGCCTCCTACCATTTCTTGGATACTTTCTGGCAGTAGAATTGTTTTCCATGCTCATATTTTTCCCATCCTTGTCCCCCTGAACCAGCCATTTCTCCATGGGCCTCTTGGTAGTAATATGTATTAGCCTCTGTTCCTCCAGATCAAAGATTATCCAATACCTTTTGTTGAATCCATTCCTCCAACTGCAAATAATGTCCCAACAGTCGACTTCCGAGGTTTTGTCCGAGGACTCTGTAACATGGGTCGTCTCTCAGGTAATAAATGATACTTCATTGCTTCCATAATGAGTTTCTGACATTCTATGTCATCCCGGAAAAGTGCATTGTTTTCCAAGTCTGCCAGGAACTAGAAAAGAACCGAGTGTATGTACAATAAAGACATGTAACATTATACTTAACTCACTACTTTGTTCTATTGATCTGTTTTTTTCTAGGATTTTTGTTTCGTTTTGAGATAAGGTCTTACTATGTGACCCTGGTTGGCCTGGAATTCATGATGTAGACTGGACTAGTCTTGAACTCCAAATTCTCCTGTCTCAGCCTCTCTTGTATTGAAATTATAGGCAGGGGCCACCACAGCAGCTCAGTGCCTCTGTCTCCTGAGTGCTGGGATTAAATGTGTACATCACCCTCCCGCCTCCGCTCCCCTGTTTGTGTTGCTTCTGAGGCAGGAACTCACATGGACTGGCTCTGAACTCATTATGCGGTCCTGGCTGGCCCTGAGCTCCTGGTCCTCCTGCCTCAGCCTTCCAGGTGCTGAGACTATTGGCAGGAGCTGTCACAATCAGATTATTAATGCCTTAGTATCGTGCTCTGAAATCTGGTATTTTCAGCCTTCCCTCATCAAGTTTCATGTTTTTCTTGGATATCTGAGGTTTAGTTTTCCATGTCAATTTAAGAGTCATGTAGTTCTCTTTTATTATCTTGATTCTCTTGGCTTTTTAGTGTGAACTGCACCGAAATTCTTTTATTAATTAGGGATAATATACACTTTGTGATATTAGGTCTTTCTGTTCAAGAGGCCTTTACATTTGTATGATTTTCTTTTCTGTCTTTGCCTTCATTTTATAAATTTATTCTTACATACATAATTGTTTTTATTATATTCTGTTAAACTATCATTTTTTATATGTTTTGTTAGAGAAAGAAAAAAAACCCTACTGATTATTGTAACTTAGATTTTAGCCTGGTACATGAGCACACTCACTAAGTTCTAGCTGTGATACATCCACTCATCATCGAATAGGAATAGTTTGGCATCTTTTTTTGGGTGGATACCAATTATTTCAGTTAATGGGTTTACCATACCACCCAAACCTTCAATGTAACGGTAAATAATTGGGTAAAGTGGGACCTCTCTGCTTCTGGTTGGCGTTCAGGAGGTATTAGTGCTTTATTATTTCAGACAATAAATAAATAATGTTGCTATAGCATTGTGCTATATTTTTATTTAGGCTGCCTCCTTTTTTTTTTTCCTGTCTTAGTGTTTCAAATTAAAAACTGCTACCAATTCTCACACATCTATTGATAAGATCATACAGATTCCCAGATAACTGTTCTTTTGTTGTTGGTCTTGGAAAAAATTTTTCCTGGCCACAGTGTATTGCCCTTTAAACATAGTGTAACCATAGCCTATGAATTAGCCTGTAGGCATAGGGTACATATTATCCTTAAGCCAATGAGTTGACTTTTAGTAAATGTGCCAAGTAGACAGGTTTGTACATTTCTTTCACCTCAGGGAGACCCAGAGCCCAGTTCCTGTTAACTACCATGCCCATCTGCCACCTCCTGCCCCCAAAATTTATCTATCTATTTGCCTTGCCTGCATATTTCATATAAACAAAATCACACATGCCCTCTATGTCTTGCTTATTTTATTCAGCATATTCTCTAGGCTTGTCCATGTTGTAGCATGTATCAGTTTTGCTCTTTTGATGTTGAATAATATTCTACTAACTGGCTCTATTTCATTCTATCCATCCAGCAACTGATGGACACTTGGGTTGTTTCCTGTATGTAGCCAAGAAAATAATGTGCATGTCATTGTGTGGACATATTTTGATTTCTCTTGGGTAGATTGATGATATCCTGGCATTATGCTGACCCTGTCTCCCCCCCACCACACAACTGGCAGGGTATACACATTGATATTTAGGCAGATATTTAGACAGTTCAAAGGGCCCTGCATTGTGTGGCTACCTCATGTGTTACATAGCTGCATAAGGACTCTGTATGCAGGTGCAAGCAAATGCCTCCACCTGTTCTCTCTCTTTCCATTTCTGCTCCTGGTCAGCCGACACCAACCTCTCCCTTCGCTCCCTTTCCCAATAAACTCCACGTGGGTTTTGTTGAGTTTTGCAGTTCGTGTTTCATTGCCTGAAGCTGCAGCAAACAACCACATAGATAACTAGCTAAAATTATCCATAACTTTAAAGGAACTTCAAAACCACTTTTCAAAGAGTCTGCACCACACTCCCATCCCCACTAGCATCTTGTGAGGTTTCTGTGCCCTCCCAACCGTGCCCATTTTAGCTAGCTGGAGAGGTAGAAAAGGGGGTTTTACTTTGCATTTCCTTAATGGCTAACAATGCTGAGATCAAATCAGGTTTTGATAACTGAAGAGAGACAAAATCTCCAACATAAGTTACCATAAAAAAAAAAATTGGTCGTGCAATTAACCAATGGGCTAAGCTCCTGGAGAACAACTGAAGTGATGAAGGAGAGATAACATGAACAACGGAATCAAGACCATGATGGGGAAACCCACAGAAACAGTTGACCCGAGAAATCACTTACTCAGGTCTGACAAATGGGGAGCCTGCATAAGACCGAATTAGACTCCCTTAATATAGGTGACAATGGTGTGACTGGGATAATACATGAGGCCACTGGCAGTGGGCCCAAGATCTAACACTAATGTACAAACTGACTTAGTGGAGCCCATTCGATATGGAGAGATACCTTGCCCAGCCTAGACACAGGGGTGTGGGGGTGGAGAGGTGCCTTGGTCCTGCCTCAGAGAGATGATGGGACAGACTTAGTAGACTTCTAAGGGGAGGTCTTACCATCTCCCAGGAGCAGATAGGAGGTGGATGGGGGGAGGGGGGAGGAGGGAGTAGTGGAGGGAGGGGGAACTGGAATTGGAATGGAAAAAATAAATTAATAAAAAAAAAGCCTGTGGTGCTGGGTGATGGTGGTGCACGTCTTTAATCCCAGCACTCGGGAGGCAGAGGCAGGCAGATCTCTGTGAGTTTGAGACCAGCCCGGTCTACAGAGTGAGTTCCAGAACAGCCAAGGCTGCACAGAGAAACCCTATCTCGAAAAACAAACAAACAAAAAACCCACAAAAACGAATACACAAACAAAAGTCTGTCACATTTGCAAGCATACAGCATAAGCCAAAAAAGCAAAATAATCTCAGTAAGACACAAGTTGTATGACCTGGGCCACCTTTCCCCATACACACAAAACATAAACTCAGCACAGAAGCCCTTTGTGGATATGCATTGAGTTGGATAATTTAGAGTGATGTTAGTGCTAGTATTACCTCTGATATAATTACCTTAATGCTTTATAAATAAAAATGTGGACAAAAATATGGGCAGGAAAGTCTCAGGAGATTCTACAGTAACTGCAATTTGAAGTAAAACATATTTCTTAGCATGCTGATAAGTTCTGTAGTTTATTAAAACAAGATTAGTTATATTATTTAAGTAAAGAAGTGAGAATAGAAAAATTATAAAGCAATTAATTCAAGAACAACAATGATCAAGTATTAGTGTAGTGGGTAAGATATTGTTCAGGAAATTATTCATTATGATTGGCTAAACTATAAAATATTGATTCTAACACACTCTCATTTTTTAAAAAAAAGAATTCCAAATTCCTGTCTGCCATAAACAATAAGTCTCTTGAAAATCAGACATTTTGATTGTGTAGATTCTTCACTTTTGTTTTCTTGTGTTTTTCGTTCTCTTTTGTCTTTGAGACAGGGTTTCTCTGTAACCAGGATGGGTTCAAATGCACAGATTCACCTGCCTCTGACTCCCAAATGCTGGGACTAAAGGCATGCACCATCACAGCCCAGTTAGTCTTCACTCTTGTATTTGCTTGTCATGACTATTTTTCTAAAATTGTCCCCTTCAAGCACATGTAGAAAGAGAACAACTTATCCACATTGCATAAAACTTGATCAACTCTAAAGTTTGTCTTCCCCGTGTCATCAATAATTGTAGTACTTCTTCCTTCTTGAATTTGAGTCCATTTTTAGTAGAACTCCATGCAAGGGTAAAACAAAATGACCACAAACACTTCCTTTTTTGATTATTCAGTTTCTTTTAAAAGCCATGTAAAATGATCACTTGGGAGACCGAGAGATGGCTCAGATGGTAAAATGTCTGCCACACAAGCATGGGCTTGAATTCAGAACTCCAGTTCCCACACAAGCGCCAGGTACCAGGTCATGCATCTGTAATGTCAGCATTGGGTGGACTGGAGACAGGTGGATCCCTGGAGCTCACTGGCCAGCCAGTCTAGCCATAGTGATGAGCTCCAGATACAATGAGAAACCCTGTCTCAAAAAATATGATGAGGAGTGATCAAGGAAGATACTTGGTGTTGGCCCCTGGCCTCTGCATGCACTCACATTCATTCATGTGCTACAGAGACTTGTGCATTCATACAAACTAGTATACATAGCACATACAAGTGTTTGCACACACACATAAGCAGAATTTTTTAAAAAGATCATTTCGGGAACTGGTGAGATGGCTCAGTGAGTAAAACTCTTGCTGTACAAGTCTGATGAGCCAAGTTCCAACCATGAAACCTACCTAACAGTAGGCAAGAACATGCCCCATGAAGTTTTTCTCTGACTTCAACATGTACACTTCGGAATGTGTGTCCCTCCCCCATCACACACATGTACACACATACACAAATCCACATACAAATAATAAATAAAAAAATTTTAAAAAGATCATTTGGGTAGCATGTTATAATTATACATATTATTTCTCTCATCATTTGTAATATCTACTGTTGGTGACGCTATAATAAAATTAATATTTGGAAGCTGATGATAAAATCTTATTTACTTGGTATCATTGAGAAAACACTATTTCACAAATGGAAATTTTCTAGGTTACTATACCTAATCACAGTTTTAAACAGTCTTAATTATTCAATAGTCACTTGACAATTTTAACAATTGCTATATTTCCCTACCTTTTAAAGTAATTCTACTTGGTAACTAATTCTGTAAATTTGGTTTTCATTTTTATCACCAAAACCCAAATCCAAACCACAAAATCCCACAAGTACTCAGCTCTAACACACACACACACACACACACACACACACACACACACACACACACACACACAGAGAGAGAGAGAGAGAGAGAGAGAGAGAGAGAGAGAGAGAGCTTCTCTCCTGCAATTAGTCAAGGAACATTGTGGAAGGGGGGCAGAAAGATTATAAAAGCCAGAGGTCAGGGAAGACTGTCTGAAATAGTAAGTTCTGGACATGGCAGGACTAATAGCGGCTGTGGTTGCCTGCATAAGACCAAGCCATCAATGTTCCAGCATGGATGCAGGAGGGGCTCACAAGGCTGAGGGGCTTTTGGTCAGTGATAGCCACCAAGATAGGCACAGTTTCCCACAGCCAGGTAGTTCCTAATAGATTGCCCATGTGTCCTATACTCAAGCACAGATGGCAGCACCAACTGCCCTTAGTGGGTTATAGTGTGTGTGTGTGTGTGTGTGTGTGTGTGTGTGTGTGTGTGTGTGTGGGTGTAGGGAGGCAACAGAGTAACTCTATGTGTTGCAATCCTGTAACTTAGTATTATCACCATAGGAAAGAAAACTATAGCTCAGAGAGGTGACATCATGCAGGACACTGTAGCCAACTCAATCATATTTGCTCTTCCATTGCTACCACTCATCACAGACAATGGTTCTCCAAACTGAGTGTGCACTCAGATGAGTACAGGGCTCATCCAATCACCTTCTAGAACCCATCTCAAAAGTTCATAGGTGCCATTGATCCTATTTCTCAAGAAACATTTGAGACCGTCACATAATAATCATTCAGAAAAGAATAGGAAGGAATATCTGCCAGGAAGCAAGAAAAGTTTAAGGGCCCTCTTTAAATCTGACTTCAAGAGAAATCCTTTATTATGTTATTTTTCTTGAATTGCCAACCATTCATACAGTTCTGATTATGAACAGGGAGGGCTTAGCATGAGGCCTTGGCAGTGACTTTTGTTTTTGCTAGGTAGAGTGCAAGCAATAACTTCCACTCACAGTAGCCAGAAATAATGCATTATTTGCAAGATTAATACAAACAAGGCAGCATTTGTAGCATTTTAAATAATAAGAAAAAGGAAAAGACCAAGCCTGAATCAGCAAGAGCTCTCACCTTCTCTTCGTTCAAGGCCTCTTTCTCTATCCAATGCCTGAGAGAACCAGGAAAAAAAATGCTGGGGAGATTCCTATATATTCCAGTGAAAACTGTACAAAGGGGAAATTGTGCAAGCATGTAATGACTGACAACTTTGAGCACACTGGCCAGAGGCCTCTTCTTTCTGCAACTATGGCATTATTTATAGCACATTTTGTTTTGCAGAAAGCAATTCTCTCATCATAATCCTGAGAGTCAGACAAGAGGTATCTCTACATGAGCAGATCATCTCTGCCTCATGGATGGGGAGGCTGTGACATGTGCGTACACTGAGTGACAAATCAAAGCTTCAAGTGTCAGAGCATTTACCACAGGACCTAGTAGCCAAAGGGTACTTAACCAACGTGTGATAATGAGCTGATCTAAAATTTCTGGGTCTTACACTGTTTCCTCTAGTTGGTAGGTTAGGTTGATAGTAGAATTCAATAAAATTGCTAACTCAAAATCAAGAGTGCTCCTTAATCAGTACAATTTAGATAGCTTGACCCTCTGAACTGCAAACAGAAGTAGCATTTTGTTACTTTAATATCTTTTAATTGATATATTCCACAGGAATACATGAATAAATTACTTTGACAGACTAGCCAAAGAAAAACACCTGTAGACCAGTGCCAATTGAATTACCTGTGGCGCAAGGAGAGGTAGCCTAATATAAGCCAAAAGTTTACTGAGATCTTTCCGCCTCTGCTCCAAATCGTGCCGGACCCAAGTAAGAAGGGCATTTAGTATTGTCTCCTCATTAGGAATGTTCATGTCGTCACTGGCCAAGAGCTTTGCAATTTCATTGGCTGGGAGTAAAACAAATTCCTGGTTTCTGATCACTTCCATGAAATGTTCCTAGAGGGGGGAAAAAGGCAAATGAATGGTATTGCTCCATTAGGCCATCACTATTTAGATGAAAGAAGCTAAATTTTTTTATATTAGGTATTTGGAATAATCTGTATTTTAGCCACCTATTAGGAAAGAAAGCCAGGAGAAACACTAACCTGTTTCTCTCGTTAAATGTGTTAGTGGAAACAGTGTCAGCTTGCTACTTGTGAAGTGGACCTCCTATGACATCTATTTACTGTATCGCTCAAGTTAGGGAATAGTTTTGATGAGGCTTCTGAAGGAAGGTTGAAAAAAAATGAAGTAAACACCAAGAAGGATGACTAATATCAGGCTTCGGTTCTTAGGAATTTAGGCAGCAGAGAAGATGCCTCTGGCCCAGGAATTGCCTCCAGGTTGGTCAGGCTTCCTAAGAGTCTAGATCAAAGTCCTAAAACCTGACATGACAGGACACTTGTCTTTAAGCTTATTCTACAATCAAAGAAACCATTAACATTTTGTTCTGACCTGTTTTGTTTTAAAGACTGGGTCTACCCACATAGTCCAGGCTGGCCTGAACTCAAGGTTCTTTCTGGGGTCACAGAATGTGTGCCACCATGCAAACCTCAAAAGCATTCCTACGCCTTTTAGAAGACCACCCCAGATTTCAGATCTATTTAGAAAACTCCAATCTCCTCTAATCTGATTTATGCAGAATTAGTTTGCTTTTAGCAAAAAAGAACCAAAGCAAAACTGTTAACATAGCATGTACTAGGAACAGGACCTGGGGCTGCGCATAACAGAATCCCAACTGCATGTTAGAATCAAGCCCTCTTCTATCTGAAATCAGACACTAGACACGTCCTCAGGAGTGAAATAACTTGTTTATAATTATCATGTTAAGTAATCTGGAGAGACAGAAATCTTCTCTTAGAATCTTTTATTTTTATTAAGTGTGTGCATGTATGTGTGTCTGGCTGTGGGTGCAGTGCCTGCAGAGGCCAGAAGCCAGTCATGGGTAGTTGTGAGCTATCTAAATATGGGTCCTCTGCAACAGCAGTACACAACTGCTGATCCATTTCTCCTCCTTAGAGTAAGAAACCTCACTCTCTGCTCTGAAGTCTGTAAGTCTTAATGAATAATGGATATAAATACCAATTCCAGACGTGTGATTTTGTAATGTTTCTCTTACACTTCCTAATGTACTGTCTGCCTTGGCATACAGGGTTTTAGCAAAATAGCTGATACTGCTTAAATTAGAGTTAGAGATAAGGCCTATCAATAACTATCTTCCATGTTAAAATGAGAATCATATTTTCCATTTAGCCTGTGGTAACCCAAGTGAGATACTGATCTGAAATCTATCTTGGGCTGGCATTCCTTTCAGTAGAATCTTAGGAGGAAAACCATTCATGAATAATTTACTAAATTCAATTGCTCCAATTCATCATGATTTGTTAAAAGATACCAAAGTGAATCTACTTTATGTGATTGATTATCATTTTCAGGAACATATTTTAATAAAGTCTCAGTGCTGGAATGGCTTCAAGCAAACTGTTCTACTCAGTTGCAGACTGACATTGTAAGATGGTTTGGGAACACACAGCAAGAGCCAAGAGTTATCAAAACTAGGCTGGGGCTGTAGCTTGGTAGTGAAATGTTTGCCTGGCATGAGTGAGACCTGGGGTTCAACTCCCATCACTGTGAAACCCTCCGCCTGTTTACCCCACTTGTCATTTTAATCCTTAATAAACACTTTGCACAATGGGAAACAAAGCAAAATGCCTATTGATGGCTTTTTATCATTATTTTTTCAAAGTAAAATAGACCAAATGTCCAACTATAGAAAGTTATAACTCAATAACTATTAAGCAGGCAGTATGAATTTGGAGGAAGATCACATAGTTGCATGCAAAGATATTTAATATATAATGTTAGGTGAGAGTCTTGAGAGGTAACTATGTAATTCTGATCATTTAACAATACGGTATGGCATCATGGCACACACCTGCAATCCCAGCTCTGAGGAGCATGAGGCAGGAGGACTATGAATTTGAGACCAGCCTGGGTATAAATATGGTATATTGGCTAAGCAACACATTTGCACATCACTAATGTGATGTGGGATGTCCTTCTGAATGCTGTGAATATGTGTTGCTTTTATTGGTTGATGAATAAAGCTGATTTGACCAATGGCCAGGCAGAATAGAGCCAGGCAGGAAATACAAAGATACAGAAAGAAAGAAGGCGGAGTCAAGGAGATGCCATGTAGCCACAGGAAAAGCAAGATGTGAGGTAACAAGTCATGAGCCTCGTGATAAAATATAAACTAATAGAAATGGGTTAATTTAATTGTGAGAGATAGTCAGTAATATGCCTGGGCCATTGGTCAAACAATTATAATTAATATTAAGCCTCTGAGTGTTTATTCCAGAACTGGTGGATGGGAGACAAACCTCCATTTACACTAATGTTGTTCTACTTTCCAAAGGTATCAGCTGCATTTCATCAGTAAGAGGAGGTTACTTGATGAACTGTTACTGTATCTATTTCAGAGAAAAGCCCTTTTCACTCTAGTATAATTTATATTACCCCAAAATTGAGCTTTTCAATAGATTATACAATACTATTGGAGCAAGTCTAAACACAAAGTTCTTTTGAAAATCATGGGTTAGCTTTAAAGTAGCTATTCTTCTATAGTAGTTATTAGAACAATTCAATGACTTTTTTAAAAATAAATTTTTCTAGACTGAAAAATCACATCAGAATTGTAAAATTAAGTTCGTGTTTGCTTCATAAAAACTCTAACGGCATTAAGTAGTTGTAATGATCAACTAATCTAGAATGTTCTTTTCAGAAGCTAAATGGAATGTTCCCGGTCATGTTCACTGGCAATGGAGGAACAGAAAAGAAGCTGTGAGGATTCAGGCATTATGCTGGCCTGCCCCCGGTCACCTAGCGGAATGCACTCAGGCAGTAGCCTGGTCAGCCCAGGTTCTATGGCTGCTAAGTCACTATGTAGTCTGCACACAGGTGCAAAAGACCCTTTAAAAAAAAAAAAAAACAACTCCACCCACTCTTCTCCCTTCTCTTCTGGCCTCTCTCTCTGAAGAGGCAGCTCTGTCTGTCCCACTTTGTCTCTGTGTCTCTCTAGCCCTTTCCCTTTCCTTCACTTATTTCCTCCCCCTCAATAAAACTCTCCATATAAGCCACGTCTGCAGGTCTCTGTTTTCCCTCCACCCACGCTGTGGTCCCATCTGCTGCGGGACTGCCCTAGTCCTTCACCCATCGCGTTCACTTCACTCCGTATTCTAACAGAAGCTTCCAGACTCCGGCATCCGAAGGAGCTTGTACCCACTCTTGCCCATGCTTATGCAGGATATCTGAGCAAGCCCTGTACATCACCATGTACCAACAGAATTCACCCACCCAGCACTAGGCTTGTCTCATACTTACAATCTGTTTTATGAAACAAGCAGACATCATGCTACCAGACACTTGCTAGAGTTGCCCTTTCCCCCTTCAGAATCGTTTTTCAAGCAAATGAAATTACTGAGAGATTTATTTAAACTGCAGATTGAATTTTGCTTTACATTCTTATTCAGTTCCCATAGCAACATTCAAATCAGACAATCTGCCTCTAAATTACTTTATTGTTATTAGAGTTCCATCGCGTTTCTCTATTGAAACTAAGTAATGTCAAGTAATGACCTTGACATAAAAAAATCTGCTGCAACTAATTGGCTATGAAAATAGCTCTAAAAGCATCCAGCTAATTCCAATTGAATTTGCATCTAAACCTTAAAGCAGCAATCATGCCTGTACTGTAAACAACGGGAGTGACCTAAATGCATACAAATGTTTTCACATGTATAAAAGTCCTTCATCAGAAAGAGACCCTGGGCCTGGAGAGGTGGCTCAGGGGAAAAGGCGCTTGCCAATAAGCCTGACCACCTGACTTTGACCCTTGGACCCACATGATGGAAGGAGAGAACTGACTCCTGCAATTCGTCCTCTGATCCCTACATGTGTACTTGCTCACACCTAAATATATGTAATAAAAATATAACATTAACAAAAAGAGATATTAAATTATAAACTTATTCAGAAGAAAACAAACCTAAATCTACTTTATTTACTTACACTTATCCGATTCCAGAAGGTGTTCAAAACTGCAGATATAAAATTAAAATTAAAAATGAGGGGTTGGAGCGATGACTCAGCAGTTAAGAGCACTGGCTGCTCTTCCAGAGGACCCAGGTCCAATTCCTAGTACCCTCATGACAGCTTACAATTGTCTGTAACTCCAGTTCCAGGAAATCCAATTTCTGACCTTCACAGAACCAGGGATGCAAGTGATGCATAGACACCCATGTAGGCAATACAGTCATATATATTAGAAAAAGAAATGGGAATCCGCAAAGAAGTGTGGTGAATTGGGTAGATTCAAAAGACTTAAAAGCTCACACTGCATATTGCTGTGCTGTTGTGCAGTGTTTTCACCAAATGCCCCATGACAATCATAAAGAGGACTCCCTCCTTGGAAGGGATGACACTAGAGAGGAAAAGGTTTTGTATGTGTGCTTCTGTTCAGAGAAATCTTTATAGCTTTTTCAAAACTGCTAAAGCACCTTGACTCTCTTCCAATGCAAACCAACTGAACTGTAGTGTGGAAGATGGAGGAGGCAGACCAATAACAGTTCTTCAATCTAGATAGTTATGTATTTTAATAACTAAACTGATGTACACGAATGCTCATATTCTTTCTTACCTTAAAGCTGCCCTAGTTGAAGCATTTAAGGCAACACACTTTAGTGACGGCCCTTGTGTCAAAATGCACCATTCTTTAAAAACCCATCTCCCCCTCCCTTCCTGTTCCCTTCGACTGTTCCTGTTCGAAACTGGAGGCTGGTCCTAACAAGACACTGTCCATATGCCCTAGTCCCTTTCTACCCTACAGCAATCCGTTTTATTATCTCACAGGCTGCTGAATCAGAACCTCCTCTGATTTATTCTGAACACATAATTCATTGCACTTAATAAGAGTATTATTCTACACAGTGCAAGCACTTCTTGTGTGTAACCAGAGGCATCTGAAATAGGAGGTCTCCCATTCATCTTTTTATTGTTCATCTTAGTACCAAACAGTACAACCACTGCCACCAGATTCCACCAGTGATAGATCAGAAATTCACCCACATGCGGCAGTAGAATGTTTAGGAAATGCTGCTCTTAAAAGCATCACACCTGCCATTAGAATTGTCCATCAGGAGACATCCTGCTTGTTTCCCTTTTCCAACTTAATACTACATCATGAACTTGAACCTCAAAACTTGTGGCAAAACCACATGAAACCAGCAACATGTAGATACGATTTTGAAGGTAAGAAATGGGGGCAAGGAGGACATAACTTTCTGATTTTCAAAAAATACATACCATAGTATAATTGTGGGCCACTTTATGCAAATCAGTGCAGCCTTGGGCATCAGCAAAAGAACGAATTCCAAGGCAATTGGATGGGTGGAGCTGTTTCATTAGAAATTTACAACATGCTTCCACAACCTGGGAAAGCTGGAGAAGGCATGCTGTAGACAGCAGGCACTCGATGTTATCTTCTTTTAGTTCCAGCCGGCCTTAATAGAAGGAAATTCCATTATTGAGGGAACTTCATGAATCTTGTTTTCATACAATGACTGTTGTTGACAACAGGATTTCTAAATAAAAAGCTCATTACACACATTACAGACCCAGAAGGCTTAAGATTCCAAAAGGAAAAAAAAATTAAATGTGAGTAATTTTATCCCTTTGTGACCTCTACTTGAAAAAGAATGGCAGCTGGCATGGTGGTGCACGCCTTTAATCCCAGCACTCTGGAGGCAGAGGCGGGTGGATCTCTGTGAGTTCGAGGACAGCCTGGTCTACAAGTTACACAGAGAAACCGTGTGTTGAAAAACCAAAACAAAACCAACAAACCAACCAAATAAAACCAAAATAACAACAAAAAAGGAAGAATGGCTTATTTTCAGAATTTTTAAATGTTACATTAATTAGTAACTAATATCTAGGATTATGTAACTCTAAAATTTTAAATGAAAAAAATTGACTATATTACATAACTCACAGAGAGAGAGAGAAAAAGGGAGATAGTGTGTGTGTGTGTGTGTGTGTGTGTGTGTGTGTGTGTGTGTGTGTGTGTACTGGTGTGTAGAGGAGGGCATTAAGCACCTTGTTTTACCATTCTTTGCTTGATTTCTGAGACAGGTTATCTCACTGAACATGACACTCACAGTTTTTTTACCTTGGCAGGCTAGCTAGCAATATCCTTGCCTCTACCCTCCAGCACTGGGGTTACAGATACCTACACCCTTATTGAGTTTTTATGTGGGTGCTGGGGATGTGAACTTCAGGTCTTCATGTTTGCAAAACAACTGCTCTTATCCACTGAGTTATTTTCCCAAACCCAACTCATGTTATTTTTATATAAAATTTTTATGCCTGTGGTCTCCATAGTCACCTACTACACTCACATGTACACACGCATACACACACAATTAAAGAAATCTTTTAAAACGTATTCACAAGCTTCATCCTGATGATCATTTTAAAGGTTTTTAACAGAGACTTTTAACCCATACAGAATAGCATCAGAGGTAGTGATGACCACAGCAGAATTAACTGAACTACAGATTGCCTTATTCAAAGCAGAAATCTGAAATCTAGGAGAAGAAAGAGGACCAGGAACTGTTCAAGGCCATCCTTGGCTACATAGTCAGCTTGGATATTCTATGAGACCCTTTTTGGAAACAAAAACAGGAGAAAAGGAAAATAAATCAAATCTGAAATCAAATTACATAGCATAAATCTAGGTTTCAGTTTATTTTCCGACTTGTTACCTGTGTATGCGTACTGAATTAAGGACCACAACGAATTCGGCTCTACACCTTCCATCTTTATTTCTTCTTGCCTTGCCTCCCTGACATCATTAGTAAACATAGCAGCGAAATAATCTGAGACGGAGGAGAGCACCAGTCTGAGGATACATTAGAAAAGCAATCAATGAGCACATTAAAGCTGGGTCTTCATTAATAAATGCATTCTCTTCCTTTTTCATTTGGCACTCACAGGAGTCCATGGTACTGGGAAATGCAACCTACATTTGACAAAACTCTTTTATGCTCTACTTTCTTCTTTTGAATAATAAATTACCATTACAGGAAATCTCCTACTGAGGTAAACAATTTTACTATGCAAACACCATCTTATGACATTTTTTAAAGCTGTAAGTACTTGGTATTAAGTTGACTAGGTATAGGGAAAGAAAAATGTAAAGATTATCTTCTTTTTGTCAGTCTTGAAAATAACCTAAACCATTTGGGACAGAAGTGAACACGTAGAAAATGGTGTTAGCAAATTTTACGATATTTCAAACTTTTAATCCTTCTGCTCTTTTGTCACTGTCTGGTATAGTTAATAAAAAGGTGGTAAGTACTACAGGTTAAAAAGTAGGCCAAAGATAGATGGTGTCAAAGACCTGTTGCTTAAAATTATTATTATTGAGGGAGATGAAGACTTTAGTTCTGGAGGTGTCTGGGATAGCAATGGCAGAGAAGGAGCAGTCAGCCCTGAAGGCCCCGGCAGAAGGAACTCACAGTAGGGTACAAGTACCCATGAGGGCTCTGTGAGGCTCCTGCCCACTGAGCAAGGAGACTGGGAAGTACCAGAGGGGCAATGGCAAGCAGGTTGCACAGGTCACCAAAATGTACTTTGGCTTTGAACTCAGTGACCTGGGGAGTTGCTGAAAGCTTTTCAGTGCAGGGAGGAAGGAGCAGAGAGCCCGTGGGGTCATCTGTGTGAGTGGTGGTGTCAGCACATGCCTTGCCTGAGCTGATGAGCTCAGTTTCAGAGCTACTATGAGATAGATGCCTTTGGGAAATTCATGTTGAGATCTCTTCTCTAAGAAGCCATGTTTGTAACACAGGCTTTCCGTCACAGGAATTTGCCGGTAAATGTATGCTAACTGACAGCTATAGATCCAAGCTCCTTCTTTCTAAGGGTTTTATTTCCACTTTGAAGGATTTTACAAAAAATTTTGGACAATGTTAATTATTGTTAATTATCATAGTGTCGATTAACGATGAATAACTGAACTGATTAACAATGAGTAACTGATTGTAAGAGAGACATACATGGTCCCCTGGAGAAGGGGAAAGGGTCAAGATCCCCTGAGCAAATTGGGAGCATGGGAAGAGGGGGGAGGAAGCTAGGAGAATGAGAAGGGGAGAAGAGGAGGTTTGCAGAGGATATGAGGGGGCAGAAAGTTTGAGTCAGGGGCAGAATAGAAGATAACAAGAATGGAGATACCATAATAGAGGGAGACATTTTAGGTTTACAGAGAAATCAGGCACTAGGGAAATGTCTGGAGATCTACAAAGATGGCACCAGCTAACAATCAAAGCAACAGAGGAGAGGCTACCTTAAATGCCCTTCCCGGATAATGAGATTGATGACTGACTTATATGTCACCAGATAGCCCTCATCCAGCAGCTGATGGAAGTAGAAGCAGACACCCACAACTAATCACTGAACTGAACTGGAATCCAGATGCAGAGAAGGACGAGTGAAGAGCAAAGGGGTCCAGATCAGGTTGGTGAAACCCACAGAAACAGATGACCTAGACATTGGGAACTCTTGCTCCCCAGACCAGCATGGGACTGATCCAGATCCCAGGAACATGGGTTTCTGTGAGGAAACCAAGGAAATCTACAGCACCTCCTGTAGTTGTTCAGTACTTATCCCTAGCATAGGTGTGGACTTTGGGAGCCCATTCCACACAGAGGAATACTCCCTGAGCCAAGACACACAGGGGTGGGCCTGGGCCCTATCCCAAAGGATACGATAGACTCTTATGACACCCTATGGAAGGCCTCACCATCCAGGGGAAGCAGAAAGGATATGTGATAGGTAGGGTTTTAGTTGTTGTTGTTGTTGGTGGGGTGGTAGGGGAGGATGGGAGGGGCAAGGGAACTGGGATTGTCATGTAAAACAATCTTGTTTATAATTCAAATAAAAAAAATCTGCCCCCCAAAAAGAAAAAAAATATCAGAAGAAAATGAATTGCTTTTCTTTCTTAAACACTTTTCCTTCTTTTTACCTTAAGAAATATGTCATTTGTGTTAAAGGATTCCCATCATCACTATAATTTTTCATAGAGGTCAGCAAACAAAATTAGGGAATGCATGGATGTTTTAAAAGTTGCTAAGGGGAGGAGTGTCCCCAAATGGTACACGTTCAGCATGCAGTCCACAGCATTATAAAAAGAAAAGAAAAACTATAAAGATTTTGTGAACTCTATTCTGTGAGATGTTTTGCTTTTGGCTATCCACAAACTCTAATTTCCATTAAGTTTATTTGAAGCATTTAATGAGCATTTAATGTGCAGGGAAACTGTTTACTGTAGCTGATATCTACAGCAAACACTATTGACAGATGTGAGGCTAATGCCTGTGTTTCTACAAAAGAAAACAGGGGCATTTGGGTCTGGGAATCTTGCATGTGGTGCCCTTTGTAGACACTCTATGAGTTGGATCCCCTCCCTGAAGCCTAAGGGCTAACTGGGGTACGACATCTCACCACCTGTAATAAGTTACCTCAGGAATATTTCACATGGACAGAAATTACAAAACAATTACCTGTGAGCTGGAATCCTACGATCGCCAGCGACTAAAATGACATCGCACAGTTGCTTATGTCTTAAGTAGTTTTCCATTTTTTTAAATGTTTGCTCTGCATGGTTAAGGGCTTGAAAGAATTCATCTGATGAACATGGCTCCATAGTATGGCAGGATGACAGTGTCTGACTGCTATTGGAAGTCCTGAGAAAAAGAAAACACACATTTTAAACAATCACCATGTCATGAAAGTTTTTTTCCCCACTCAGACCCTTTAAAACTTTCACATGCAATATAAGAAACCATGCCTCCATTCAGTATTAGAGGATAACTACTCACTGTCTTAAAGTCTTTTTTTTTTTTTTTTTTTTTTTTTTTCTGTATAGGGTCCAACAGTATAATCCAGGCTCACCCCAAACTCTAGCCATCTTTGTCTCAGTGTACCAAGTCTGGGGTTACAGGCATAGTACGGCTTGCTACTTTTGTGTTTCAAAATCAATGCTGCTTGGTTATGTGTGTCTTGTAAACACAAGAATGAAGGTGCTACCAACAGCTATAGCTATGCATATTCTTTTTTTTTTTTTTTTTGGTTTTTTGAGACAGGGTTTCTCTGTATTGCTTTGGAGCCTGTCCTGGATCTCACTCTGTAGACGGGGCTGGCTTCAAACTCAGAGATCCGCCTGCCTCTGTCTCCCGAGTGCCGGGATTAAAGGCATGCGCCACCAACGCCCGGCTGGCAGTAATTTTTTTTTAAAGATTTATTTATTTAATATGTATACAGTATTCTGTCTGTATACAAGAGGAAAGCACTAGATCTCATTATAGATGACTGTGAGCCACCATGTGGGTCCTGGGAATTGAACTCAGGACCTCTGGAAGAGCAGCCAGCCAGTGCTCTTAACCTCTAAGCTATCTCTCCAGCCCCCAACTATGCATATTCTTTGTATTGCAATTTTTTAGTTCTCTCCAGTAAACCCTGGGACTTTGCTGAAAAAGAGCCAAGCTATATTCATACTTATGGATGTTATCTCCTAATATATTTAATGGTGTCATTATTATTTTGTTTGAGAAACAAATTATCCTTTACTTAAAAATGGGTTATTTTCATAGGTTATCTATGAAATACACAGTCATAAAAACAGCATTGCAAATAATTCTCTCAAAAACTCAGATAACCAATAGCATACACTTAAAAAGCCAGATTAGTTTAAAGTAACTTGAAGGCTGGAATCCAGGGCATATGTGCTGGAATGGACCACCTAGTTGTCTAGGACCATTTGAGTCAGCCAATACCCAGGTAGCATTTAACTTAGTTCTTATTTCCCAGCAGCTCTGTGGAATGCTTTGTTGAATTATGCTTCAGCATATTGGAAGAAAATTTTCTTAATATAACTAATAACCTTATCAAAAAATCAGATCTTTTACTTCTTAAAGTAAGATCATCTGAGATCAAGGAAATTAGTAAGTTCCTTGCTAACAGTTAAGAGTTTGCTCATGCTTGTGGAGACTGCTGTTTGACAAGGGCCCTTTCCTCCTGAGAGGCAGCTAGATGGCATTTCCTGCCTGTCTTACACATAGGTGTGCTCTGAGTGGGGGCAATTCATGCACTAGTATCTTAAGAGTGGGAGAAAAAATGCAGAATCTCCTTTTTGTAAGGCACAAATTCTCCCTAAAACAAAGTAAAGGAAGTCCTTCTTTCCTAGGGCTCTGATGTTGGTGTAAGGACTCAGGCATTATGCTGGCCTGCCTCTGTCACCCGGCAGAATGCACTCAGGCAGTACCCTGGTCAGTCTAGGGTTCCATGATTTCCTAGTCTGCACGCAGGTGCAAAGGACCTTTAAAAGAAAGATCTCTGGCTACTTATGCTCTCTTTTCTTTCCCCTCTCGCAGTTCCTCTGGGGCTTTTCCTGTCTTCCTCTTCTCTTCTGTCCTCTCTCTGTGTCTCTGTGTCTCTTTACCTCTTTTCTGTTTCCTTCTCCCTCCCTCCCCTTTATAAGCTGTCTGCCTGGCATGTTAGTGTCATCGTCCCCGTGTTCCCCCCCTCCCCCGTCACCCTCACTTGCCATGGAATCCGCCAAGGTCTCCCAGGCAAGGTCCCCACAAGCTTTATCATAACAGTCCTATTTCTTGTGTTTCACCTTAAATTAGCAGTAATGACTAACCAATGAGTAAGCTGAAAGATTTGAATCATCATCCAGTCAAAAACATTAAGCAATATTCAACTTTAAAAAGAACACTCATCGTTTAATACTTAGTTATTGTAGTCTAACTCTGGTATTGAAAGAAACCCAATTCAATAGGAGACCACCTCATTTCCTGTCAGGAATTTTCAGGGAACGTTGGTTCAGATCCCCAGACAAATCCAACATCTTGGGGCTCACTCACACTCGGGGCATCTCACTTGGTCTGAGATGAGACCCACACAAAAGCCATGAGGTGCTCCTAATATTTCCATGGCTGAGGACCACTGGTGTACACTTTAGTTAGGGGGTGATGTATTAGAAAGCTGAGTGTATGATGGACCTACAGTTCAAGACACTGATTTGCAAAATGGAATCTTTGCTTTCAATATATAGAAACTCAATTTCCTAGAATAAAATATTTAAATGAACTAGTAGAACTTAAATGGAATATTTGTTATCTTAAAAATGAATATATAGGCAAAATATTTTAACTATTTTTATATTTTAGTTATTTATTTTATGTATATCTACGTGTGTGTGCCTGGATGTATGTTAGTGTACCATACATACCATAGTGTGCACAGGTCAGAAAAGGGTTCTAGATCCCCCTGAAACTGGTCTTATAGACAATTGTGAGCTGCTATATGGGTGCTGTGAACCAAACCCAAATTCTCTGTAAGAAAAAACTGCTGAGTCACTTCTCCTGCCCCAACACTGTACACATAAGCACTAACTAGAATGCCTTATGCTTTTAAAATGACACTAAATCAAACTTCTTTATTTGCCATCAAGTCTTCAGCTGTTGCCACCTTAGTGAACATTATTTCAGTGTGGCAATCACAGGTTCCTGGAGACAGAAACCATGTCCACTGCTTCAAATGAAGAGAGGAATGAAATGCATGCCTCTGGTTTGTGGTCCATGGAGAAGTATAGCTATGTTCACAAAGTGGGCTTGAATGGCAAGACGCACAGCTCCTCAACAGACTTAAGGTTGCACAACTCCCCAGAAAGTCTTGCTTTAAAGGCAGTTGGGACTTCCTAATACAATTCTAACAAGTACTTTCTTAAAACTACTACATAAAATTTTTTCACAACTAAAAAAACCCTATTCTGTCATTTAATTCAAATATCTTATCTTGCAGATGAGAAAATTTGAGGTCCCAAATGGTTACCATGACCAGCCAAGGGCACACAGGACAGCCAGTGACAGACACTGTATCAGAAGTGTTCAGAGCCAGTCAAATTGTCCAGAAAAGAATGGGAAACCCTGCTTAGCTACACTAAGTCCAACGACTACAGCATCAGTCAAGGACTAGAGGTTTGATGGGAGAATGAAGATTCACTGAGGGCAGGCACCAGAATTAAGGATTTCAAAAAAATGCACGCCCACATGACAGCTGGGAAGCTAGGAATGGGAAAGCTACAGATTCCGAGGTTCCCACGACATGGAGACAGCATCCTGTCCACGGCTTTACGGAACTGACAATGTGAGCATTTCCTGACTGTCTTTAGTTTTGAGGGCTGAGTTGGAGAGTAATGGAGAGCATTTTAGGAAGCTTCTAGAGTTGTTACCCAGTACAATAGTAACTGGCCATTTTGAATCCATTTCAATAAAAAAAAACCACAATGTTTTAATTTAATAAAATAAAAATTCAATTTTTTAGTAGTTGGAGTAGTCACACTTTAAATAAGTATCCAATACAGCCCCATGGGACTAGTGGCTATCAAACCAGATGCCACCTTAACACATGAAAACACATGTAGCGTTTTCATCAATGCATGGAGTCCTATTGCATAGTCCTGATCCAAAATCCTACAGACTTGGCTCGACTGCTATTCAGTCTCTATCTCTGTCTCTGTCTCTATCTCTACCTATTACTGAGGATATTATTTTATTTCTCTAAGCCTTACCTTCTTTACCACCATCAAAATAGGAGTAATACACAGTATTTTCTTGTATTTAGATGATTCCTTGTAGAGGATTATGAAATGAAGCAATTAATGCATAGTCTACGCAGGGTAAATACACAATCAGGGTAAGTCACTGGTGGGAGAGGTCACTTTACAGTGGGCAATGAAAGACCTGCCATCTCAACCTTTTGTCTACATGATGCTGTGTGTCTGGTTGTCTTTTAAAAGATGATCCCCATTATTACCAATTTGTGTAACTTAATTTCATACTTGCTCTTTACAATGGTCTTTAGTAAACCAAGCAGGCATCCTAACTCACAATAGAAACATCTGGGAACAGGTCATTTGTGGAGCATTTAAAATACACGTATCTCTGTTCTGTTTGATTATGATGACAGAGGAACTTTGTCTAGCATCTCTGCTTAGTTCTATTAAGGATAACAGAACTAAGTTCTGCTAAGTTCTGTTATCCTGTAGGATATTATAAGATGGTAAGTCATATTTCAAAGAACTGCATGAGATTATTCAAATCATCTGTGGGAGACCTTCACTGCAACGAGCTACACACTGATGAATATTTCCTGGTTATAGAAATGCTTAACTTTTTAGTCTATGTCACTGAACTAGGAAATGAATTTAAGTCAGAAAATGGATGAACACACACACACAAAAGAGGAAAGAACCAGAAAGGTGTGAATCACCAACTGTTTACCTCGTAATTTCCAAGGTGTGGCACTGTGCCATCAAGACACCAAGGGGATGCTTAGAAAGGACCCGTAGTGAAAGGGTCTGGAATTCGACTCAAGTTTTATAAGACGGTAAATACCTAACTGGCAACATGGCCCAGCACCTGTGATTCTCCAGGTTTCACAGGTTCCTGCCTTCGTATATACACACAATATGTGCATGACACATCTCTCCACAACCCCCTCCTCTTGGACAGGATCTTACCATGTAGCCATGGATGGCCTGGAATTCATTATGTAGACCAGGCTGAACTAAAAAATGGAGACTGTCATTCTCTGCACCCACCCCCACCCCCAGTAATAGGATGAAAGGTATGTGCCATCATGTCTGGTACAGTAGATTTTTAGAATGAAGTCATATTTTTATTGAAGTTTTAAAAATTAACTTACAAGAGTTATACTTGACTTTGAGTAGGTAAAAAGCTGCTTTCAAGTGTGATTAGTTTGCCAGGCTCTCTCTCTGTATAAGTGATTGATGCTTGGCACCTGCCTAATAGTATGTGACATCTAGGGTCTATGCCTTTGCAAAGGTGTAACTAATGGACAGTGAATCTTTTAGCATCTTTTGCAAATACTCATAATCACGAGTATAAAATAAAATGCTAATTTATTAGTGTAGGTTATCAGTCTTTAATTTTTTCTATGATACTGTTCACCATACTTAAAAAATGCCCTAAATATATTTAATAATTTATAAGGGATGTAGAGATAGCATCATACAATTTTTATTTATAAACTACAGACAAAAGCCAGGAGTGGTGGTGCAAGCCTATAATTCCAGCATCTAAGAGGTAGAGGGAAGACTGGTAGTTCAATGCCAGCCTTGGCTACATGAAACCCTACCTCAAATATCTAAAACAAAAATAGAGATATAAAATATAAATAGAGATTGAGGTAGATAATTGTGACTGCAAATGAGCATCATACGCATTCCCAGGCAGAAAATGATTGCTGCTGGAACACAGAGAGAGAGAAGAGCCACTGGATATTCTCAAAGGCAACAAATAGGGGAAGTTTGCAGGGAAGTGAGGAAGAGGAGGCAGCGCTGTCCACCTTGAAGAGTGCTCCCTTCTCCCATCCAAGTACTAACTAGGCCTGACCCTGCTTAGCTTCGGAGATAGGAGCATTCAGGGTGGTATGGCCATCTAAGGACAAGGCAGTTGTATAAAGAGATGTATCAAGAGCTCAAGAATTATCTTTAAGGACTGGAATTGCAGTTCAGTGGCAGAGCATGTGCTCAGCAAGGGTGAGGCCCGGGGTTCGATCCTCAGCACCCCTCAGCCTTTTCTTTGGTCTTTCCCTCAGATGAGAATGGAGAGGGTTTCTGAGTAAGCTTTGAGAATACTGAAAGGATATCCCCTACATTGTGGAGAAAGATATGCCTCCACACAGAGGCCTCTGAATGAACCTGTGAGGCAGGTCTATCTGCCCTTGGCTGCTGGTCTACCTGTCACCTGTGCTTCTGAAATTCTTTGACAAATCATTTCAGTCTATGACCTATTAGTATACTCATTCCTAAAGTTCCATAACCAAATTATGTGGTTATGGGTCAATGTGTGTTGTGTGTGTGTGCCAATGTTTTCATGGCTGGTTCTAAAGCCTTAAAACCTCACTGTCCATCTTCAGATTAATACAAGTAAAATAACACCTGATCAGTGTGGATCACGCATGGGTTCTTTCCCTTTAAAAGCCTGGAGCTTAAAAGGCCAATTGTAGTTGGGAATAGTGGGTATATGCTTGTAATCTCCACACGGGAGGCTAAGGCAGGAGGATTGAGTTCAAGGCCAATCTGAACGAGATATTAAGATGCCATCTTAATATGGGGCTGGAGAAATAGCTCAGCAGATAAGTGTACTTACTGCTCTTGCAGAAGACCCAGGTTCAATTCCCAGCACCCATGTGGCAGCTCATAACTGTCTGTGACACCAGTTCCAGGTGATTTGATGCCCTCTTCTGATTTCCTGCAGGCTCTTGCACACATTGGTACATATATATGCCCTTAGGCACAGGTTATAGTTAGGAACATATATTTATATAAAGATACATATATGCATACAATAACAACTAATGAAAAAATAGGCCATGAAATTGAGGGAGAGCAAGGAGGGATACATGGGAGGGTTTGGAGGGAGGAAAGGGAAGGAGAAAATGCTGTAATTATATTAATCTCAAAAAAGGAATAAAGAAATAAATATATATTTTAAAAGATATTATATTTAGAAAGGTGATGGGGATGCATAAGGAGTCTAGGATATCCAGAGTTGAAACACAGGGTTGAGTTCTAGGGGTTCTGGTGTCCTCTTCTGGCCTCTGTGGGTACCAGGCACACATATGGTGCACATACACACATGCAGGCAAATACTCATTCACATAAAATAAAATAAAAAAATAAATCTTTAAAGATAGCACTGTGAAAACCCAATGGGTTAACATATTGAAGGGCTCAGAACAGTCCCTCGTGGTTAAGTGACACTGAGGGAACTTTAGCTATGATTTTTTTTTTAAAAAAAGAATTTAAATTGCAATAATATTTTGTGTAAAATTGACTTTAAAAGTTTAAATATCCAGAATGTTAAGCTTTATAAATAAAATTTAGTTTCTTTACTTAATAGGTGTCAAAAATTACCTAATTTTACAGTAAGTCAAAAGTCATTTGTACTATGATCACATGGTAGTAGCTATGGTCACCTTGCTGACTCTGGTAAGAACCAGTCTGGAAGTAAGATCTTAGAAATCTATCTCACATAGAAATGAAAATTCTGTTTTTAAAGTATGAAACTCCTCATGCTACATTAAAACAAAACAAAGTTTCTATTTCAGTACTAAAGCTGACCCCCACAGAGAAAGTACAACTAGGCTATAGAGCCAATATGAAAGCTAAAAGGTGAGAAATATTTAAATGGTTTAGAGTAATGGCAGAGAAAGTGGTCAATACTGGAGCAGACCTTTCAGCCAGAACATGGCTGACAAAGCACATCCCTTGCATCAGAGACTTGCAGCCATTGCTTTCAGCAGTCCCCATTCATCATGGATATTAGGATTCTGATTATGCAAAACCACTCAGCTGTCCTTCCCCATCCTAAAAACCCAAAAGTTCTATTTAAGTTCTGCTATCTCTATTGATGACTGTTCAAAGAAGAAATTACCATGTTACATGTGCATCCTCATTGTATCTTTAATAGTCTCAGATATCAACATACAATATGCTCAGAAGGTTTCCTAGTTCACCATTTGCAAATATATATAAAAAAATAATTGCTCCAAATCACGTAGAAGAATCTGATAAAGATCACTGCAACTTCTTTGACAAGAGTAGCAATGGGCTTTGATTTGCTTATAGTAGAACAACCACTTTGAGAACTTTGGTCATTTAAAAAGCTGAAGGCAACATGTGTATCCCAGTGACAAAGGTTAAAGACTCAACCAGAGGACTGACAGAAGGCATAAAAATGGGATACATTTAATCTAGAAGAACATGCAGATGTGAAGCACAAAGCACATTCTAAACTCTAGACCTTTTTTATAATAAGATTGAAATGTTAAACAAGTAAGAATATGTATCTGCTCTTACATGTCCCCCAAGATCTAAAAATCAGACATATTCTTTTATTACATTTTATTGTATAGGTATTATATTTTTTTAAGGTTAGGTCTCTGAAGATGTGAACTGTCTACCTCCATCTTTCACTCTGTTCTTGATTAGCATTTTATTTTTATATTGTTATAAATAAAAAGATCAATTTAAAATTCTTAAAGAATATACAATAACTATCTCTGGGTCAAAACAAATATCTTTTCTTTTATAACTAACTCTTCACCCAAATAATTCAATGTGCATACAAAAAAGAGGATGAAATTTTAGTATTCATTGATTACATAAACTACCTGTGATGTATGGAAGTATATGTAAATTTTCCCAATATTACACATGTGCATAAATCGTATGCTCACATAATTTCCCTGGGTAGTAGGTAGATAGATGTTAACAGTTTTATAACCTAATCTGGTAAAGAAATGAATGTTTTGTGTTTAAAATTGTTTAAATATTAGTAATATAGTGACCTTTCAAATTGAACAATCATTTACTTTCACACAAAAATTGGGTAAAAATCATAAAATTAAAAATCTGGTGTTTTCTTTATGGCAACAAGTTCCCCCCCAAATATAATAGAATCACGTTTGTTCAGTTAATCTCAATATTAAAATTATTCATGGAGCTTCTTCCCTTAGGATAAAGCCAAGTCATGAACTAATCAAAAATTTTAAATTAAATACACTATTTACCTAAGTAAGGACTTCCCTCTCTCCATTATACGGACAATTACAGACAATTGGTCTATGCTTTTATCCTCTCACAGGTCAGAATCCCATGCTCTGAGGGTTAGAGGAGAAGGTGGCAATTATTCCCAAGCATGAGACACTTGAATATATGAGTGCATTTGATCTCAATTCCTCAGAATGCCTACACTGACAACAACCAACTAAGAGATTATAATAATCAAGACCTGCAAAGACATTTTAAAGGAAAAAAGTAATCAATGCCAGTGAGAAGCTATTTGTGCCTTTAAATATTTTAGAGTGAAGATGAATCAGATAGACAACTTTAACTTGTTACATGGCATATTAAACTGATCAAGAAAATCCATCTCAAAGATAAGAAGGATTCAAGAAGAATAAAATCATCAATTTATCAATTATTTTAATTGTATTTCTTCTAACTCATTCCCTTATCCCTTATCTCTGTTTTTGTCAGTTGGCCACATCAAACACTGACACTCCCCCCCCCATATTCCCTTAAACTTTCCTAAAAGATGATCTTTCCTTTCCTTAAACAGCATGGATTTCAGGGAAAAGTGAGGGCAATGGGAATTAGTAGGTGTTAGCTTTGAAAGGGACATGTTACTTAGTATTAGTATTCTCTGTCTTAGTCCAGAGAGCAGCAACACATATAGGACAAAGAGAAATAACCACAGAAAAATAGTATTGACAACTAAAATGGTGTCAAAACTGATAACTACGATGTATGTCTCTGTATAAAACCTTTCATTTTCATCCAATTAAAAATGACTCCATAATCTATTATAACCCAAAATATCACAAAGATTTATACCGTAGAAATGTCATACAGTTTTACTATAATGTAGAAGGCAGATGAAAAAAGCCAGGTAACGATGTCTAAAACTGCTGCCACACATTACTTTCAAAGCAGAGCCCAGACCTACACATGAAACGCAAGGTGTTTCAAAATGAAAGCTATGTGTTGTCTTTAAATTTCACAGAATTAATGTTGAGACATTTTCCAAATCCTAGCAAAACATCCACGTCCTTACCAAGAAGCTATTCATGTAGACTGTACACAGGAAGCAGGTGTACATACAGTTACAGAGCTTAGCCAGTAAATATTCAATTATTCTCAAATAACAGAGAATATACCCCACACCCCACCTCTGACGGTAAGAAAATAATCAACCTGCTCGAGCTGGAATCAGATTCATTTTCCTCTTCACTAGTGCCATCATCCACTTCTGGTCTATCCAGCCAATGTGCACCAGCACAGTCTTCTGCGGTAAACTCAAATGCAGGGACTTCAGAGGTCGATGCCATTGGCCAAGAAGGTGAATTCTGAAAATCCAGTTGGCTGGACCTTCGGTAACCAATTGAAGCCAAAGGCAATTGTAGGTTACATGGATCTAAAAACTTTCTCCCACCGTTTGCTCCGGTCTGTCCTCGGTTCCAAAATTCTCCTTGCTGGCTGTCAACTGAAGAATTAGATGATGCTTGATGGCCAAACCACCTCCATCTGATTTTCAAAATCTGTTTCACATCAAACTCTTTACGAGAACCAGACATCCTCAGAGAAACCAAGTGATCGTCTAGGCAACGGGCAAAAAGCACGGCACACAGATTTGTGCATCCAACCAAGACAAGAGAAGTCTATTTCCCGCTGGATACAACAAACAGCTCCAAAGGAAAATAAATCGTTCATATATATATCTACATTTACTTTCATCCCAGTATATCAGACTATAAAGAACAAAGGATAATGAATAAAGATGAACCGCGGCGGTGGAACATTCCGTTCAATCAGAGCAAACTCCGATCCACCTATCCTGAAGCAGCCACAGCACTTTCTCAGCTCCCCTTTCCCATACAGACCCTTGCTCTAGCAAACACTGACGGCATTCATTAAAGTCCTTTCAAATGCAGAACACCACCCCCTTTTCTAAACCACAAATGACAGAGACTGAGAGCACTATCCCGCTGCAGAATTGCAGCCTCCACTGCTCTGTGTATTAACTCTTTTTTTGCTGAAACAAGAACGGTATCCCAGTGTTTTCCTTTGTACTTCAAAACCACGTTACCACCAGTAGTTCCTGCTTTTAGATCATGTTCCTAGGTGAGATATCACAAAAGAAGTTCCTTAAAACGAATTTTAAGAGAGCTGAGTTTAAGGATTCTTGAGCTGCATTGGGTGGGGATGAGGAGGAGAGAGTCCAAGGTGGGGCTCTGGACCACTTTTCTCTTCTGTCTCTTCCCTTCAGAAGAAATGTACAGTGACATCGTAGGTAGAAGTTCATTTGAACAAAGGGTAATGAGAAAAAATAGAAGAAAAAGTTTGAAAACTACAAAGGACCGAAATTTGTCAACTCTTACTCTTTTTGAAAGAAATACCCTGACACCAATACCGCTGTCTAATTGAAACAAGGCTGCATTCATTCATTTTAACACTGAGATTCACTATTTGGAAAAGGCAAAGTGAAGCTCAAGAAGGCCATCTGGGAGATGTCCTTGGATGCAGGCGTGCCCTGGACAGCGCTCTCTGTGGTTAACAAGACAAAGCAGTGGTGTGGACATGGTCACCAGAAATTGATAAGGAAAAAAGTCAAAATTTAAAATACTAAGTAGGACGATAGCAGATAGTAGATAGTTCTTCCTTCTCCTTACTTTTCAAGATCTTTGGCATTTCTAAGCTTAGCCTGCTTATAAGTCTGCCTATAAGTCTGGCTTTATTTATCATATTACAAGCTCTGATTTCATGATTCCAATAGTTTATACACCTTCTGCACTTCTGAAATTTTCTTTGAATATTCTACTTTATAAAATCTCATATTCCTTTCTTTTAGATTTATTATTCTCCTTGTCTCCTAATCTTCCTTTCATATTCTCTTTAAAAACCCACTTCCTGCTCTAGGCTAGCTCTTTCAGACCTCCCCTTCTTTTTACCATTCTTTTCTTCAGCTCTTCCAGCTACCCCTACTCCAGGGGGAGGAAAGGCTGGTTAGGGAACAAACTGAGAGGTTGCCTCATGAGAGCAGAGAATAGTGGCTTGGTGGGAAAACAAGCAGATTTCATGTGAGTCGGTGGGTGTGGACTTTGAGCTGACAAAGGCTGTTTGGGTCAATTGGGAACTAGACACCCTTTATACCACCAGTTTAGAGGAACAGAAGGGAAGCAGTGGCTCTCCTGACAAACAGAAATTGGGATCACAAGATTTCTGAGGAATGCTGAGGCTGGGATTTGGTTAGAGTCTGGCCTGGGTTGAGCCTGACTGTCACCTTAGAACATAATCAACAGCAGTGTCATTTAGAGGGTCTACTATGTGACCCAATACCTGGTACTTTAGTTCATACAATATATTAATGTTTATATTTTCATTTCCTGAAAAATTTCTGTTGTGTTTCAAATATTTTATTTCTATAAGGTCATGTTCTTTTTAGAGTGTTAAATATAAATTAAAGATTTGTATCTTTAATCATTTTAAGCCTATTTTATAGTCCAATTTACTAATTATTTTGTCTTCTTTCCTCATTTTCATAGAAACACTGTGTGATTTGGACAAAAAATATTTGTTCAGATATCTTTTGCATTTGTTTCTGTTATATGCCTCACTTTGGTTATGATTTTATTTGCAATTTATAAATTATCAATACACAATCAAAGAATTTGCATACCAACACAATAAAATACCTTAGAAAAAACCAAAAAAATTAAAATAAATAAAAAATAAAATACTAAGTAGGTGCTCTGAATATTCTACTAGGCATGGTAAGACAGAAATACACACATACCGACATTTCACCTCCAAAATGAGTAAATACAGGTACTGAAGCACATAAAAATATTTGATTGGTTAAAAATATAAAACTCTATAAATGCAGAACAGGATTTAAGTTTTCAGGGAGCTCAGTACTGATTCCCTATCAAATACTTTAACACACAGCTGTACTGACACTGGCTGACCCAAAGACAAAAGCCTGCTTTGGAGGCATAAAAATACTGTGAGGACTGCATCTCACATAGCCCCTAAGAATAAAAACTGTTCAGAAAAACAGGGTAGGAAGCCTGAGAAGTCACATCCAGTCTGCAATGAGCACTGGGGGGAAACCTCCAAATCAGTTCCAGTGGCCTCTGAGTAGGAGTGGTTTAGGCTGAATGATGCTGGGTCTACATACGCTGACACTCTTGAAAACACGAAGTAAGTATACTGACAAGGAGGGGTTCAGCCAGCCAGCCATACCTAGTTAACAGTAAGACCTGGAAAGAAAGTTAGATGAATCAATGAGACAAAATGCCCTGAGCACAAAGTCAAGGTGATATTAAGTAGACTGTTGAAGAGAGTGAAGTTTTGGAAAGTTAGTTTGCTGGTAGTAGACAGCAAGCATTAGGCAGTGAAATGACACCCTTGTGTCTGCCCTCACCTATGTCAGACAACTTCCTAGCAGTCCTCCACTAACTCCGCTCTATCTAAATTCATTGCTAGCTACAGCTCTGGCACACTACTCCATCAGTCAGTCTATATGATGTTATGACGTCACTCCCTCCTTTACAGTGCTGTTTGGGTTCCGATTTCCCTGGCTTTAAAACCCTACTCCTCTCTCAAGGTCAAACATCTTGGTCATTGCCACCCTTATAAACAATTCCTCCATCACTCTGGGCTTACAGTTCCTAATGGTGGTATCAAATCTCCTCCCCGACAAAAGTTTCTGCACACTGGCGAAGTGGCTTTCAGTGACTGGGATGACCAGGGAGTGCTATCGCCTTGAGAGGGCAGGTGCCAAAGATGACAACATCTTGCAAAGCACACCGTACTCCGATACAATGGAAAATAATGACGAAATTGCACAAATGACCTTACCGTCTTCCTCTTCATTCAAAAAGAAACTGTCAATTACTTCTATGTGCAAAGCATGCAAAACAACAACGAAAAACCCTAACATCTTAGAGCTTTGAAAGATGTGTTTACACCTATATGCTGACAAAGGAAAGGATCATGAAATATCACAAAGAGGATAATTTATGTGTCGTGTGTGTGTGTGTGTGTGTGTGTGTGTGTGTGTGTGTGTGTGTGTGTGTGTGTGTGCAGGCCAGAGCCAGGCATCAGGTGTCTATCTCTATCAAGCTCGGCATTATTGCCTAAAGACAGGGTCTCTCATTGACCCAGAAGGAGGCTGTTTTGGCTAGCTGGCTGGCCAGTGAGCTCTTGGGATTTGTGCCCCTCCTACTGCTCAGTGCCAAAGTTGCAGGTATGAATAGCCATGCTCAGCTTTTTACATGGGTGCTGGGGACACCAATTAAGTCCTCGTGCTTACAAAGCAAGCATTCTTACCACTGAGCCATCTCTCCAGTCCCACAAAATAAAGTTATATACATATGATTTTATATAAGTGGAATTTTAAATTGGATTGAATCAATGTGAGAACATCTGCCAGTGCTCTGAATTCCAGGAAATGCTATTTTTTAATAGTTAGAAGTGGTTCGATTGTTATCTTGCTTGGTGAGTCATTGAAACCTGAACTCAACAGTGCCTTTCACTGAGATGTGAGGCATGTCTCAACAGTAATTCTCCAGCAGAAGAAACTCAGACTTAAGGAGCCAATGATGATAAACTGTGGAGCCACACTCCTACTGCTGAAAGGGTCTAAAGAACCTTTTATCAAAGGAACTGGGCTATACATTTTTCTGAGTAAGCTGCCAGCCAGTGAGACAGGTTCCACCAGTCTAACGGGACACGGGG
Source organism: Cricetulus griseus (assembly GCF_003668045.3). Taxonomy (NCBI): domain Eukaryota; kingdom Metazoa; phylum Chordata; class Mammalia; order Rodentia; family Cricetidae; genus Cricetulus; species Cricetulus griseus. Next base: position 132,160,425 of record NW_023276807.1, on the reverse strand, counting down.
ATTTGGATTGCAGAAGGACAAACAGCATTTCACTGCTGCCATCATGACCAGGATCTAATCCCCACTCCGATGTCTCACCCATAATAACACACACACACACACACACACACACACACACACACACACACACACACACACACACGTGTTAGAGGATTATTGCTAGAAATCATAGTGAATGTACAAGTTGAACATTTTTCTTTTTGAAAATTTTAAATTAAGCATAGGTGTATGTGCTTGGATGTGGATATGTACGCATGAGCACAGATGCCCTCAGAGGCCAGAAGTGTAGGATCTCCTGGAGCTGGAGTTACCACCCTATGTGGGTCTGGGAACTGAAAACATAGTCCTCCGGAAGAGAGCAGCAAGTGCTCTTAATCAATGAGCCCTCTCTCTAGCCCTGCATGTTGCTTTTCTTATATAATTTCATATCCACATGGAGATACTAATAATCTTTTTTAAACAGTTTCATGACGTTCCATACTTGTAAAACACTTCATTACTGTCTCTTTGAGGTAAATATGGTGTCTCATCCTGCAAATTTCAGAACTAAGGAGGCTGAAGCAGGAGCATTGCCATGAATTTGAGACCAGCTTGGGCTCCATATCAAGTTCCAAGCCAGCCTTATCTATATCATCAGGCCCAGTCTCAAATAAAACCAAAACAAACCAAAACAAACAAACAAAAATCTCCTTGAAAACAATAGGCCTGAAGTTGATTTCGAGTTTTTGTTTGCTGTTAAGGCAACACTAAGTGTCCTGTGAGGCTTTTATGTCTATGCAACCTATTCCCTGGAGAACTGCTGCCTTGAAGGAATACTCATTTCAACTCTGAGTAGCTTAACTTTCCTGAATTCACACTGCAGATGGAAAGAACTACGCTTCTCTCATCTCTTCCACAGGCCCCACACTGGCAATGAGTGGTGCGATTCTTTTAACTCTAGTCTCCTTGAGCACATTTTTATAGGTTCACTGGCCATTTCTGAACTAGCCAGATCTATTTCTTTCCTAGCCTATTTGTCTTTGTTTTACCACCAAGCAGAGACTTGTCATATATTATATACTTTCAGACTGTATTGTTCTTGTTTTAGAATTTTTTTTCTAGTCTATTTTCATAAGGACAGTAGCTAGCTTTTGTACCTTCAAAAGTATGGTAGAATAACAAGAGTTTAAATCACAAGTGAAAAGCACAAGGTATTTTCATGATATGAACAGATGATGTAATTTTCACTAAGGTTCAGGGACAATGATCAACACTCAAGCTGTCTTCATGCTCCTTCCCAAAGGTAGCCCCAACCCTTAGTATAGATTCCTTTTCTCAAATATATTCCTCTGTCCACTATTGCCCTAAAATTTAATTCATAGACTGGGGCTGGAAGTATAGCACATATGTAGTTCAATTTTTTCCCACCACCACCATAAACAATCTGTTGCTTGTACCACTTGATGAATAGTTGTTTTTTTTTTTTTTTCTTGTTGTTGTTGTTTTGCGAGACAGGGTTTCTCTGTAGCTTTGGAGCCTATCCTGGCACTCGCTCTGGAGACCAGACGGGCCTCGAACTCACAGAGATCTACCTGCCTCTGCCTCCCAAGTGCTGGGATTAAAGGCATGCACCACTGACTTGATGAATAGTTTTTATGACTATATGATAATATATATATATATATATATATATATATATATATGACAACTAAAATCCCTTCTATTGCTGACAAGACCCTTGAGTTGTTTTAAACTTTTGCCAATACTGCTGCTATGAACATCCTTGTATGTGTGATCTGACACACACACACATGAGCACTGTTATGTATATGGGGGGCTACTATATTATGGGGTACACATGTGCTCTACTGTGATTGTTGCCCTCAATTTTCACTCTTAAAAGCAACGCATGAAAACCCCCACTACTCTATTGTCATACTTAGGGTTCCTATTGCTGTGAAGAGACACCATGACCTTGGCAACTCTTGTAAAGCAAACTTTTAATTGGGGTGGCTCACTTACAGTTTCAGAAGTTCAGTCCTTATTATCAGCATGGTGGGGAGCATGAAGGTATGCAAGCAGATGTGGTGCTGGCTACATCTTGACTTGCAGGCTATAGGAATTTGACTAAAATACTGTGTGGTATAGGAAACCTCAAAGCCCACTCCCACAGTGACACACTTCCTCCAACAGGGCCATACCCACTCCAACAAAGCCACACCTCTTAATAGTGCCACTCCCTATGAGATTATGGGGCCAATTACATTCAAAGTGCCACATCTACCCAGCCAACATCAGAAATATCAGTCTTTTTTAAAAAAGTTTTTTTTTTTTAATTATGTGAATATGTATGTGTGTAGTACTTGCAGAGACCAGAAGAGGGTGTTGAATCCCTGGAGCAGGAGTTGGGTGCTGGGAATTGAGTTCAGGTCCTCTGAAAGAGCAGTGGGCACACTTGACCTCTGAGCCACCCCTTCAGCTCTCCAGCTGTCTTTTTACTGTTGGTCAGTTTGTTGGGTGTGCAGAGTCTGGTTCTTTTTACATTTGATTGTGACTGACAGTGAGTAGTTTTTCATTTTAATTCATTTTTTCAGATATCAAAATGGATGCTTCAGGTCTCTTGCTCTTTATTCTTATCATATTTTCTCTCTTCTCTTTGTGGAAGCTGTTAAATCTCCCATATTCCCTTTATGATATGCTGAGCACTAACATGGCTATGCCATAAAATTCAGCAATCCTTCCTTTCTGCCTTCCTTCCTTCTTCCCCCCTCCCCTCTGTTTCTGTCTCTTTCTATCTCTTCTTTTTTTTTTCTTTCCTTCTAAGGCACGGTCCCACTATGTAGTCCTCACTGTCCTGGAACTCAGTATGTAGACCGGGATGGCCTCTAACTCACAGAGACCCACCTCCCTGTGAGTGCTGAGTTTAAAGGGATGCAACACCACCCACAGCTGGTGAATAAACTTCCATTCCTGTTTCAACCAAACATCCATCTCTAAGGAGAAGCACTCCCCAGGCTGGAGCAAGAGCTCAGTGTAGGGCACTTGCTTAGCATGTAGAAGGCAATGGATTCAGTCAGAAGTACTTCCCCCAATACACCATATCAGTAAATGATCAGAATAGGCATCACTAATTAATCTATGTGTGTAATTTCCATCCCTTATAATCCTCTATCCCACAACCTTCCTATTTTTTCATGGCACTCACCACTACCTGGCATCACTTCAAGGTAACTCCCAGTAGAACCTTTTGTCTGGATTCATCATTGTGACCCTAGCACTTGGTGAAGTCATGGCAATAAACAGATCTACAGTGAATGAACCCAGCAATCATTGCAACAACAAAAGCATGCAACTATAGTGCATATTTCAACTATAAAATAAACAACCTACTATTTTATATGTAGAGAGAGAACCATTTACCTTTGGTGACAAGATCTTTTAAAAATCTGTTTCAAATTGAGAGAAAAACCACAGCAAGATGTTCTAAAAATGTCTTTTCCTATTTCATTCTTGAGGTATTACATTTTCATCAAACTGATTACACTTCATTCCTCTTTCCTTTTATCTCAATAGCCTTGCTTTAGTTCAAGTTAAACTCCAGCTACAGAAGTTGGTGCATTGTTTAAAACAGATAATGTGTCTATTATGAATACATTTTTCAAAAAGTAATTAAGAACCTGCCTGAAACATCTGCTTCAAAGCTGCTCAAATGCTGGACTGTAAATTTATTATTTATTTATTTATTTATTTATTTTTGGATTTTCGAGACAGGGTTTCTCTGTGGCTTTGGAGGCTGTCCTGGAATTAGCTCTTGTAGACCAGGCTGGTCTTGAACTCACAGAGATCCACCTGCCTCTGCCTCCCGAGTCTGGGATTAAAGGCGTGCACCACCAATGCCCGGCCTGGACTGTGAATTTATAAGACGTCACTGTTCAGTATTAAGAATAAAAGCAAGAACACATTTCTTTTTTTTTAATCATTTTATTTGAATTAGAAACAAGATTGATTTACATGACAATCCCAGTTCTCTTTTCTCTCCCATCCTCCCCTACCACCCCACCCCCAACTAAAACCCTACCTATCACATACCCTTTCTTCTATTCTTCACCTGACTCGACCTTTCTGCTCCTTCATGACCTCTGCATCCTTCTTCTTCTTCCCTTCTCATTCTCGTAGCTCCCTCCCTCCTCTTCCCATGCTCTCTCAATTTGCTCAGGGGATTGTGACCCTTTCCCCTTCTCCAGGGGACCATGTATGTCTCTTTTAGGGTCCTCCTTGTTTACTAGTTTCTCTGGTAGTGTGGATTGTAGGCTGGTAATCCATTACTCTATGTCTAAAATCCACATATTAGTGAGTACATATCATGTTTGTCTTTTTGTGATTGGGTTACCTCCCTCAGAACGGTTTCTTCTAGTTCCATCCATTTTTCTGCAAATTTTAAGATTCCATTGGTTTTTTCCACTGAGTAGTACTCCATTGTGTAAATGTACCACATTTTCTCTATCCATTCTTCAGTTGAGGGGCATCTAGGCTGCTTCCAGTTTCTGGCTATTCCAAATAGTGCTGCTTCGAACATCGTTGAACAGATGTCTTTGTTGTGTGAATGTGCTTCTTTTGGGTATATGCCTAGGAGTGGAATTGCTGGATCTTGTGGTAGACTGCTTCCCATTTTCTTGAGGAGTCCCATACTGATTTCCAAAGTGGCTGTACAAGTTGGCACTCCCATCAGCAGTGGAGAAGTGTTCCCCTTTCTCCACATCCTCCCCAGTATAAACTGTCATTGGTATTTTTGATTTTAGCCATTCTAAGAGTAGTAAGATGGTAGCAAGAGCACATTTCTAAGAGAGCAGGGAATACACTTCCAAGGCATGGCTTTTAAAGCCTTGCCTTTGGAGTGTAACATGCCCAGGCCTTGGAGATGTAATACATTTTGTATGTTCTTTTCCATTCTTCGTTGTCTTGTTTTTAGCTCTGATTTCACTTAACCATTTAAATCACTGATATCTGATCATTGGCTTACATAGCAAATCATTATTATAAAAATCTCACTTTGTTTAAGCTGTTTTAATAGAATAGCATCTATTAACAATCAGTTTTAATGGGTCTATCCTAAAGATTTAAATGTATAACACATGATAAAAAGCTTTAGGAGCTGGAGAGATAGCTCAGTGTTTAGAGTCCTTTCTGCTCTTTCAGAATTAAATTTACTTCCCAGCACCCATGTCAGGCAGTTCACAACCTCCTGTAACTGCAACCCCAGTGCCCTCTTCTGGCCACCATAGGCACCTGCACACATGGCATTCCCTTAACACAGACACACAAGAGCATAAATAGTAAAAAATAAATCTTTGAAAAAGAACTAGGTGTGTGTGTGTGTGTGTGTGTGTGTGTGTGTGTGTGTGTGTGTGTGTGTGTTTTGAGACAGGGCTTTTCTGTGTAGCCCTGGCTGTCCTGGAACTCACTCTATAGACCAGGCTGGCCTCAAACTCAGAGATTCACCTGCCTCTGCCTCCTGAGTGCTGGGATTAAAGATGTGTGTCACCACACCCGGCTAAGGAGGTGGATCTTATGATGATGATTTAGAGACAGACTTCAAGATGAATTAGAGATTGGTGAGAAATGGTCTCCTAAGGGAAGATGCTGTGAGGAGAGAAAACAGATAATGGGGGAAAGCACAGTTTAAACTTGGTTGCAAGCAACAAGATTTGAATGGGAGAGGCATGGTACAAATATAGTATTATAGTATTAGGATGTTTGTGGTTAGACAAGAGGGAGCCAAAGGTCACAGTCAGGCCTTCATGATTGGGAAAAAGCACGACAAAGACAAGGAAATTGGGAGACAAGTTTGGAAGGATGCAGTGTCATTCCGAATGTGTTTAGTTTTAGCAACTGCATTAGTCTGAAGGCACAGAACCAATAGGATGACTATATATATTAAAAGGGGATTTATTAGAGCGGCTTGCAGTATGCGATCTGGAACGACTGAGAACCTGGAAGTTGTTCAATCTACAAGGTCAGATGTCTTGGCAGTCTCAACCCAGTGGTCTTCAGTCTATGCTGGGATCCAGAAGTAGGTTCTAGTATCAGTGAAGGAATGCCAAAGCTAAGGGACAGATGGTCGTGCCAGGGAAAGGGAGGGCAGGCACTCACAAAACAAACTTCCTTTCTTCTATGTTCTTTTAAATAGGCTACCTCCCAAAAGGTGCTACCCAGATTTAGGGCTTGTCTTCCTGCTTCAGATACTCTGATCAAGAAAATCCTTCACAAGTGTGTCCAGCAGCTTGGGTTTTAGTTGATTACAGATATAGGCAAGTTGACCCACCCAGGCCTGGAAGTGTCAGAGAGGGAATGCGCTGGCGGTCACATCAGCCTGGTGACATCGACAACAGCAGATTCCAGAAACTGTCTTAAGAAGTCCCTCTGTTTCACAGTGGTGGGGAACATGGTAAGATCAGTGGATTCCATGAGCATAGGCCTACTGTCACACTTCTCTGCCTATGAAGTGATTTTCCTTGGGCAGAGTGATGCTATGTGGAATACTATGACAGTGGATAAAACATTCTGTAAGTCCATGGATGGTAGCTTTGGCAGAGGCATTACATGCAGGAAAGGCAAATCCATAACCAGAATAACTATCTACTTCAGTAAGGACTAAAAAAAAAAAAAAAATAAGTTGTTCAATGTGGTAACATGTCACTATGTTGCTGGCTGGTTATCCTGGGGAATGGTGACATTTTAGGGCTCTGTGTTAGTCTTTGCTGCTGGCATATCTGGCACTCAACAACAGCTATAGCCAAGTCAGCCTTTGTGAGCTGAAGTTCATTTTGTTGAGCCCATATATAAACTCCATTTCTTCAAGCATAGCCATGGCATGTTGGGAATGAGAGGGATGGCTGGAGAAGGAGGCTGACTATAGAACAGGTCATCCTAGCTACTTGGTTACTGAACTTGTCCCTCTGTTAAAGTCATTTAGATGAGATACAAATATCTTCACATCCTCTACCCATTTGGCAAGAACTGTCCACATACTTCTTTCCCAAATGTCTTTCTCACCATTTTCCCAAGCATGCTCTTTCCAAGTCATTGACCATCCAAGAAAACCATGGCTACAGTCCCATGAATCAGGTCCCATGAATCAGTGAACAATCACACAACTGGCCATCTCTCTCTCTCTCTCTCTCTCTCTCTCTCTCTCTCTCTCTCTCTCTCTCTCTCTCTTAGACATGGTTTCTCTGTACAACAGCTCTGGATGTCCTGGAACTCACTTTGTAGACTAGGCTGGCCTTGAACTCACAGAGATTTGCCTGCTTCTGTCCCTTGAGTTCTGGTATTAAAGGCACGCATTCCAACTGCCCGGCTCCATTTCTCTTTAGCAAAATGTATGAGCATGTACATTTGCCTGAAATTTTACCCACCCTGAAGATTTCCCTTCACCAGTGTCTTTCAGGGTTGTTCCAGAAAGGGGCTGTCATGCTGTAGCTGTCCACTTCTGGGTGGTGAATGCAAATTGCACAGAACCATCCAGGCCCTAGTCTCCTCTTCCTCAGTTGATCAATCATAGGGCTTACTACAATAGGACATAGATATATTCTTGGGAGAAGAAGACATTGTAACAGGAGTAGAATAGGCACTTGGGCAACTTCTTCACATAGCTTGCTGGTGCCCCCAGGACTTGCCTTGGCCCGATCATGTAAATCACTTCCATTTGCTAATGGATTGCTGCTGTACACACCCTGCTTTATGGCCTAGTGGTTAGATAATACCTAGCTCATGGTGGGCAGCTTAGGTCACATTGTCAAATGCTGTTCCTACTGAGGCCCAATAGCAGGCTAAGAGCTGTCAAAGGGAGAATAGTTGTCCACAGATGATGGTAGTGAATTGCTCCAAAATCCCAAGGGTCTCTGCTATGATTCACCTACAGAGGCCTGCCAGAGATTCTCAACAGCATCCCTATCTGCCTCTGACCTGTCAGGTACTAGTAGGTCTCTTGTAGCATATGGTCCAAGTGGTAGAGCAGCCTGGACCTGTTGAAGAGCCTTCTCTTGCTCCAGGCCCCACACAAAGCTTTCCGAGTCACTTGGTATATGGACCAGAGTAGCACACCCACTTGAGGAATGTGCTCCCTCCAAAATTCAAACAGGCCCAGTAAATGTAATGCTTCTTTCCTGGTGGTGGGAGGGGCCAGGTGCAATAATTTATTCTTCACCTTAGAAAGAACATCTCTGCACACCCCACACCATTGGCCCACTAGAAATATGATGGAGGTAGACAACACTTGAATTTTGGTTGGGTTTCTTTCCCACCCTCTAATGGACATATGGTTTACCAATGAGTCAAAATGGTTGCTACCTTCTGCTCAGTTGGTTCAACCAGCATAATGTCATCAATATAGTGGGCCTGTGTGATGCTTTTGTGGAAGAGACAGACAATCAAGATCTCTTTGAAATAAATCAGGACACGGAGGTGGAGTGTTAATATACCCCTGAGGTACAATGGTAAAGGTATACTGCCGGCCTTGCCAGCTGAAAGAAAATTTGCTTCTGGTGGTCCTTATGGACAAGTACTGAGAAAAAAAGCATTTGATAGATCAATAGTAGCTGCACACCAGGGAGTGGAATGTGTGTTGTGAATGAGAATTGTCTCCCCCCTCCCCCAAATCTCAGGAGCTTGAACACTTGGTTCCCGGACTGTGGCACTGCTCATGTGATGCAATCTTGCTGGAGGAAGTGCATCCAAAGATGAGCTTTTAGGTGAAAAAGCCTGCATCATTTCAGTTCACTTCCTCTGCTTCTTGCCTGTGGCTCAAGATGTTTGCTCTCAGCTTTCTATTCCTGCTGCCATGCCTGCCACTTGGCTCCACGCCTCTATGCCATGATGAGTTCCTATCCCTCTGGAACCATAAGCCCCCAAACCGTTTTTAAACATAAGTTGTTTTGTCATGGTATTCTATCACAGCAAAGAAAAGAAACTAACATAGCCACCAAAGGACTGGGTATAATAGGGTCTAGAGCAGAACCTAGCTTATCTTTCAAGATTAATTGATTTAAGAAATAAAAACTGCATATGCACCTTTTGTTTTGTTGCAGTGCTTGGATGGAACCCAGGGCCTTGCACATCTCAGGCAAGTCTTCTGCTAATGGTCTGCCTCCCTTTTTTTTTTTTTTTTGAGAAAAGGCCTCACCACAACTTCAGATTGCCCTTCAACTTTCTATGTAGCCCAAGGAGACTTTAAACTGTCCTTCTTATACTGTGAATATATATTTCTCTTATTGGTTGATATATAAATGCTGATTGGTCCATGGCCAGGCAGGAAGTATAGGTGGGGCTACCAGACTAGGAGGAGGCTGGGAAGGGAAACACAGAGTTGCCAAGGAGACGCCATATAGGAAGAATAACATGCTGGAGCATTACAGGTAAGCCACAGCCTCATGGCAATACATAGTTTAACAGAAATGGGTTAATAATTAAGAGAGAGATAGTCAATAAGAAGCCTGAGCCATCAGCCAAACAGTTTATAATTAATTTAAGCCTCTGTGTATTTATTTGGGACTAAAGGGCTGCGGGACTAGGCGGGACAGAAACTCTGTCATCAATTGTCCTGCTTCTTCCGAAGGTGCTGGAATTATAGGCATGTGTCCAGATACCTGGTTTAAAGATACACTTTAGTGAAATAAAGTTGAACCTTGAAACTAAATTATGCCCTCTTGCAATATGTTGCTATCATATTCCATGATAGTTGCTCAATTACCAAAATTACTTATTTAATATTTTTTCTATGATGACAGAAAGGACTATAGCTTTCAAGCTATCTCCAATCCAGGAACTGATATTTCATTCAAAAGTTGCAATGCAAGAGCTGGAGAAATGGCTCCGTGGTTTAGAGATCTCAATGCTCTTCTAGAGGACCTGGGGTTGATTCAAAGTGGCTTACAACCATCTGTCTGTAACTCCAGTTCTAGGGATCCAATGCCCTTTTCTGGCCTCTGTGAGCAGCAGGCATGCACATGGTGTACAGATATACATGCAGGCAAAATGTCCATACCCATAAAAATAAAAATAAACACTTCTCAAAAATTGCAATACAGTACGATAAAGATATACAAAGCATTCACAGGATAAGCTAAGACAGGCAAGCTAGGATAGCTTCAGGGGTCAGTGGTGTATTTCTGGTCAACCTGGAGCTGTTAGAAGAGTACTAGCCCTCTTAGCTGATGAAGCTAATGCATAAATGAGAAAGTCAGTAACCATAAAACTACACTTATGTGCCATTAATGACATAATTTAAATTTGAATATGTATATGCACACTCATTTACCACTCTTTTTGTATAGAGCTAATGCCCTGTGTTCAATATTTATCTCCTACTGAGTGTGGTTTTCTTATCGCATAAGCCATATATGATTCATTATGTATGATTTTTACTTGTGGTTTCTATAATGGAGAGAGAACTCAAAAGCATTTCTGAAAGAGCATGAATACAGAATAACCTGATCACTATGAAAAAACTCTCATGTTAGACTATAAATTACACCCATTGGCCCCTTAAAGGAGGCAGTCTTAGGAAAAGCCAGCTAACCCAAACAATGCACTTAGTGACATGGTTCATCTGTATTCTTGTCTGAGATCCTTAATGGCCCTTGGTCTTTGACAGGGACATCTTAGGGCTTTAGTCACTTTTCTAGTCATCATTTATAATTAACCAGCCTTCATTAAACTTGACAGAAAACTTTAAATAGCTCATTTATATTGAAACATCTCAAAAACGCTCAACAATTTTTATGGAATTCTCTTTCTAGTCATTAATTTAGATATTTACTGATTTTACCATTACTCTAACTTTGGTAGCTGCTAAAAACAAGCAACTGAACAGTTAAAAGAAATAAGTGGGTAAATGTTAGGGAGTAGCCACTGAGCTGTGGGTGATCCCTGGGCCTGTGGGATCAATGTGAAGGAACCAGCTTCCTTTTGGCAGCCATAACAGCCGAACATGTGCTTGCCATAAACCTGCCTTGGTCACGTAGAGGTCAGATGCCTGTCTCGTGACAAGGAACCCATCAGAAGTTAGTCACTAGAAAGTCAGATGCCTGTCTCGTGACAAGGAGCCAATCGGAAGTTAGCTGGTGGTGCTATGCTTTACGACCCTGGGTGTGCTTTACAGACAAGCGCACAGCAATGACGTATAGAGCATAGCAACCACCCTGGGAGGGCCTATGGGCCATAACAACCAGTTGACCAATCAACACAGGGCAAGCCCTCCAAGCCTGGAAGCACACCAATCATGAGCCTGTGCGTAAGCCTGTGCGTACCCCTAGACACTCCCCTTACGCTGCCCTAAAAGATCTTTTGGGAGACCCAAGGAGCCGTCTTTTCTAGCCGTCCGCCATGACGGGTGGGTGAAAGACCTGAGCTAACATGGGGTTAGCTCGTTAAATTACAATAAAGCCTCGTGCAGTTTGCAGCAAGCTCTTGAATCCGCCTGGTGATTTGGGTGACCGCGAACGTGGCCTAGGACCCCGAATACTTGAGTTTTCGGGGGTCTAACAAATGTATACATTTCCCAGAGGGCATTAGGTTGAATCCAAGAGTCAGTTCAGAAAGAGCTGGTTGAGAGTTCTGTTGTTCTCTGTCATTATCACTTAATGGTAGACTAAGCTATATGGTAGACAGAGCCTGGGTCAATAGCTAAACCATTCAATTTGGGCAACTCACCCCCTTGTTCCTTAGTGTTCTCTTTGGCAAAATAGGACTCTGGATTTGTGACTACAACTGTTTCCTAAGTGCCTCAATGTGTAGAATATATGTGAAATGCTTTATAGTGAAGAGTGTATGTGTGTGATGGGTAACACATTTACTTGTCATAAAAACTAGCAGGCACCCTGCCCCCACCTTGTAGATGAAGACACTGACTGGGCAATTCAATGAACATAATTAGTGAGTACAGGGTTCCATATAGTTTCAAGTGTACTACGCTGCCACTTGCTTTCAAAATAATGTCATCCGCTGCTCACGACTACTTTATGGGCAGGTAGTTATGAACCCTACTATACCAATGAGGAAGCAGATTCAGAATATAGCTGACTCATATAAGCTTCGTGTGCAGCAGACTGAACCGAAACTGTTTGCCAGTGTGATCAGATTAAACTAAACAAATGCTTGAAGAACCTGATCACTTCTCAGATGAAAGTACCTTAAATTCATCACAGTTGCAATTAAACAGGAAAATGGCACCAATAGTCAAATACAAGTGCCTCAGTTTCTGCAAACTGGCTTCCTCCTAATTTTTAACACTTGCCTATAAATCAGTGTTGACCCATACATCAAACTAATTCCCATTAATTCCATTACCCATCTATACTGATGTCTGGTAGGAAAAAATAGGAACATTTTACAAAACTGGCTAACATTATATAAACACTCCCCCTCCCTTTAATCAAATCTAGAAAAGATCACAGTTGATACTATAATGACTAATGCTTGATTATAATAAAACATTTGCTTTTGAAAATATTTTAAGACCCTTTAAGCCAAGTGTGGTGACTTTCACCTATAATCTTAGCAGTTGAGAGGCTGAGGCAGGAGGACTAACATGAGTGCCAGGTCAGCCTGTGCTATGTCACCTAGGGAATTGCAGGTCAGCCAGGCCTCAGACTGAGATCCTATTTCAAAAACAAATAAGCCTATCAGTCAGGCATGGTGGCCCACACCCTTAATCCCAGCACTATGGAGGCAGAAGCAGGTAGATCTCTTTGAGTCTGAGGCTAGACTGGTCTGCATAGAGAGTTCAGGCCAGCCACACAGAGAGACAAACTAGCAAGCAAATAAAATACAGACTTTTATGGCTGGAGGTGTATCTAAGAGCATATGCTTAGCTCCATCTTCAGCATTTAAAAAAGAAATCAGGGAGCAGTTGTTTGTCTGGATGGCTGGTTAAAGAAAAGGGTTTCCTTGCACACACTTTTGGTAGTTTGTGAGTACACACATTTGTTGGGCACAAGGATGGAAACTGAAAGACCATGAAGATGGAAGGAAATCATGACTAACTTCTTGCCTGATCCATGATTAGGAGAATGTGCTGAGACACCCAACGGCTTATGTGTCATACACAGCAACAGTGGGAATAACTGTGATTTTGAGTTTAGTGACCTGAACCAAATCTAGAAGTGTCTCTGTTCCCTGGTAGCTTTACAGTAATGAAGGCATAAAAAAAGGTAACCAGTCAGTGCTCTTTAGGCACAAACATCACCAATCAAAGCTGTCAGTGGTCTCTGAGCATATAATGGGGAAGTCACAGACCAACTTGATTCGACGCAAGATCAATCAGATTTTCCAAGTGCTTTTGTTAGAACAGTGTACAGTTGGTACCGAAATAGTAATAAAGGACAATTTAAGCAACAGAGGGAAGAAAATGTGATTACTGAGAGAGAGAGAGAGAGAGAGAGAGAGAGAGAGAGAGAGAGAGAGAGAGGGGAGGGAGGGAGAGTCATCGAGAACGAATATGAATTAGAACATGAGTGTGAGAATGTGGACGAGTTGACAGAACCCTCACCCCTCACCTGGAGGGCAAGAAGCCCTGGGTTTGATCCTCAGTCCATTTTTTTTAAAGAAGAGAGAGAATAGTTTTCAATGACTCATAATTTAGAAATGGGTCGAGTACTACAAATGTTAACAGAGCCAGTGCCATTCAAAAACTCCCTGGCTTACCCTAAAACGAAACTTAAAAGAATAGTAACTTTTAAAAACCACCAATAAGCTGTTTTATAGCTCCAACAAAAAGCAAAATGGGACAATGCAGGAGTGAAATGGCAGATGGATGGCCATCAGCAGTGGTTAGAGTGTCTTAGTGTTAAATGTACATTAGGCTAAACCCACTGTTCTGAAGAGGCCCTTTGGGTGGTTTTCTCAGCCACTGATGGGTCCTGTGACAACAAATAACTTAGACAAGCTGGTGAATGCACTCACAATCCACTGCCTCCCATCCAAGTACTAACCAGGCCAGATCTGCTTAGCATCCAAGATAAGAGAAGATAGGGTGCATTCAGAGTGGTATGGCCTCAGACAATCACAAAACACTGTATTTGTGCATGGGAACTGTCAAAAAATGGTTAAAATGTCCTAAAATAAAAACAACACTAGAAAAATATTTTTTTCTAAAAAAGGACAAGCTGGTTCTAGCCTCTCTGAGACTGTACTGAGACTGGTCATCAATTTTAATGTCCTGTAAGATACAGATTGATTATCTTCTTCTCATAAATAATAGGTAGAAATGAAGTAACAACATAGTTTGAGTCTCCATCCTCTCCTACGTAGTCTTCACAGGACAGTCAAGTAAACTTTCTAAAGGTGAGTTCTTGACTACACTATTACATCTAAAATATTTCTTCATTTTCAATCTCCTACTAGGTCAGAAAAGCCAAATCCTTTGATAGGCAATTCAGAGTTTTCAATGTCCTAGTGGTTCCACCAGCCCTGCCAGCCTCATCTTACTATCCATCTATTTCACATTTCATCCATAAAAATAATTAACATGATAGATTAAAACAAGGAAAATAAATACTATTGAATACTTCCAAATGAAAAAGCACTGTGGATATGTGATTTAGTGTCTTAGTTAGTGTTTCTATTGCTGGGATAAAACACCAGGATCCACTCGGGAGGCAGAGGCAGAGGCAGAGCCAGGCGGATCTCTGTGAGTTCGAGGCCAGCCTGGTCTACAGAGTGAGTGCCAGGATAGGTTCCAAAGCTACACAGAGAAACCCTGTCTCAAAAAACACAACACAACACAACACAACACAACAAAACAAAACAAAACCACCAGGACCAAAAAGCAAGTTGGGGAGGAAAGGGTTTATTGGCTTACACTTCCACATTGCTGTTCACCACTGAAGGAAGTCAGGACAGAAACTCAAACAGGGTAGGATCTCAGAAGCAGGGGCTGATGCAGAGGTCATGAAAGGGTGCTGCTCAGTAGTCTGCCTCTCCTGGCCTGCTCAGCCCACCTTCTTATAAAACCCAGGACTAGCTCAGGGATGGCACCACCCACCATGGGCTGGGCTCTTCCCCACTGATCATTAATTGAGAAAATGCCTTACAGCTGGATCTCACGGAGGCATTTCCTCAACTGAGGCTCCTTCTCTGATGACACTAGCTTATGCCAAGTTAACACACAAAACCAGCCAGTACAGTTAGGAAACCTTTCCCCTCTGCATTTAACATATGCTATGGAATATTCTTTAACTATGTAAAGGTGCATTGCTTTTTTAAATTCTGTATTTGTTTAATTATGAAAAGATGTGTTGTATCTGTTTCACCTTACCTGCCTAATTGGTCTAATAAAGAGCTGAATGGCCAATAGCTAAGCAGTAAAGGATAGGCAGGGTTGGCAGGCAGGCAGAGATAATAAATAGGAGAAGAAAAAGAGAAAGAGAGAAGGAGGAGAGAACCAGAAACACGCCCAGGGTGAGAAGCCAGGCAGCCTCCAGCCAGACATGTGAAGCAGTGAAAGTAAGATAAACAGAAGTAAAGAAAAAGTAAAAAGTTCTGAGGTATTCTTTGGTTGAGGAGCATCTAGGTTGTTTCCAGGTTCTGGCTATTATGAATAATGCTGCTATGAACATAGCTGAGCAAATGTCCTTGCGATGTGAGTGTGCATCCTTTGTGTATATGCCCAAGAATGATATTGCTGGGTCTTAAGGCAGATTGATTCCCACCATACAGACTTCAGAAAATGTGGTACATTTACATAATGGAGTACTACTCAGCAGTAAAACAAACAAACAAACAAACAAAAAAACAACAACAGGTATTTTGAAATTTGCAGGCAAATGGATGGAACTAGAAAAAAACATTCTGAGTGAGGTAACCTAGACTCAGAAAGACAAACACAGTATGTATTCACTCATAAGTAGATATTAGACATAAAACAAAGGACAACCAGCCTACAGTCCACAACCCCAGAGAAGCTAGGTAACAAGGAGGACGCAAAGAGAGACATAGATGTATCCTCCCTGGGAAGGGGAAATAGACAAGATTTCCTGTCTCAAGATCAGGAGCATGATGGGGAGTGGGGAGGATGGAAGTGGAGGAGGGAGAGGAGATCATGAGGAACAGGATGGTCAAGTTGGGGGAAGGACTGGGAGGGAGAGCTGTTGGGAGCAGAGAAAAATTCCATTAGAGAATTTCTTGGGGTCCATATCTCTGGAGCTCCAGTCTGCATTGTATTGCAGATGCTAGCTGATTTGCTGTTGAATGGCATAGCCTCAGTAGAGAATGTCCCCTAGTTTTGCATCTCTACAGAACTAAGCATTTGAATAGGCCTGCACCACGGTGGAGAGCTAAGTCTACATGAGGAGTGAGGACAGATGGTTAGGAGGTATCTGCTATCTGCGGAGAAGTCTACATAAGTAGATACTGTTTGGGGGGATTTGGCAGAGAGAGAGGGGGGGAGGGAGGGAGAGAGAGAAAGAGAGAGAGAGATTAGGGAGAGGTTCAGGAGAAATGGCCTCTGCTATCACCGGAGGATGGTTAGAAAGCAGTAGAGGAAAATCCTGGAATAAATGGGAGTCTCCAGTTTGCAGCATGGATCTGAGAGCTCTCCAAAGATGACAAGATGCTCCCCCATTCAGGCCGGACTTCGTGGCTTCTGTGGTTTGGGACTGAGATAAGACAGGCCACGACAGAGAGCCAGGAAAGAGATATCTTGATAGAGGGAGCCATGGGGTTATTGAGAAAACTGGCACTAGGGAAACTCCCAGGAATCCACAAGGATGACCCCAGCTAAGGCTATAAGAGAAGGTTTCTGAACTGGCCTTGCCCTATAATTAGATTGATAACTACCTTAATTGTCATCACAGAGCCTTCATCCAGTAACTGATGGAAGCAGATGCAGAGATCCACAGCTAAGCACTGGGTGGAGCTCCCAGAGTCTAGTTAAAGAGAGGGAGGATCAATAATATGAACAAAGGGGTCACAACCATGATGGGGAAACCCACAGAAACAGCTGACCTGAGCTAGTTCAAGTTTACTAACTCCAGACTGACAGCTGGGTGACAGTTGTGTGGCTTGGGCAATTTATGGGGCCACTGGCTGTGGGACTAGGATTTATCCCTAGTGCTTGAACGGGCTTTTTGGAGCTGATTCCCTATGGAGAGATACCTTGCTCAGCCTAGATACAAGAGGAGGAGGGCCTCAACATGATGGACAGACTTTGTCAACTCCCCATGGGAGCCTCCCTCTCAGAGGAGTAGATGTGGGGTGGAGAGTTGATGGGGGGAGCAGGAGATGGGGAGGAGGGGAAACTTGGATTGGTATGTAAAATAAAAAAGAACGTTTTATTTAAAAAGAAGAAGGAGGAGGAGAAGGAAGGGGAGGAGGAGGAGGAAGAGGAGGAGGAGGAGGAGGAGGAGGAGGAGAAGAGTAGTAGTAGTAGTAGTAGTAGTAGTAGTAGTAGTAGTAGTAGTAGTAGTCCTGAGGCAAAAGGTAGATACAGAGTAACAGGCTAATTTAAGTTAAAAGAGCTAGCCAGTAATGTGCCTAAGCTAGGCAGAGCATTCAACACTAAGACTTTGTGTCATGATTTGGGAGCTGGTTGGTGGCCCAAAAGAAAAAGGCTGGTACAAACCTACAGATAACTCTCTTAGCTCTGTGACCCCAGCAATGGCAATCTGTAGAATTAGGTATGTTACTAGGCAATATTGCTCCTAGTAAAAATGACTTCCTAGGCTACTCAGTTTGCATTAAGACTCAAGAAACCTTAGCTTTGAGGTCCCTAGGAGGGCTTTTATAATTCATATCCTTTCCAAGATCCTGGAAGCCAAGTTCATGGAGCTGTTTAGAGACATTGCTAGAGGAGAAGAGCACACATAGCTAATAAGAAAAGAATGTTTGCTTACTGAGCATAAAAATCAAATTGGTGAAGAGATATGATGACAGGATGTTAAAAATCTAAATGTTCAGATAAAAGGTATCTTGGAGAGCAATTTGCATAGTAGGAAAGTGTTGAACTAGTTACATGGGAAAGGCTTCTTCCTTTCTGCAGTAATAGCTTTGAGGTGAAGCCAAGGAGCCTGGAATACAGGATTGAACCACATGACAGTTAAGAATTGGACAATTCAGTCACTGTCTTAGTTTGGTTGTTTATTGCTATGAGGAGACACCGTGACCATTACAACTCTTATAAAGAAAACATTTAGTTGAGGTGGTGCCTTACAGTTTCAGAGGTTCAGTCCATCATGGTGGGGAGCATGGGTGTGCAGGTAGATGTGGTGCTGAGGTAGTAGCTGAGATTCCTGTATCTTACAAGAAATAGGAAGTCAGCTGAGACACTGGGCAGTATCCTGAGCATAGGAACCCTCAAAGCCCGCCCCTACAGTGACACACTTCCTCCAACAAAGCAATACTCAGTCCAACAAAGCCACACACTATGAGATTATGGTGGCCAATTACTTTCAAACTACCACAGTAACCTATACCGTGGAAGAGGAAGAAGAGATGAATGAAAGGAATGGAACAAAGACGGCATTTGTCTGTGTTCAGAGAATAGCTCTAAGTTTCCCTTCTCATTCTCATTATCATAATCAATCTGTTTCAATAGAACTTACAAGATGATGTTAATTGTGCATGTTTTTTTTTTTAAGATGGCATCTCAGGTTCCTTTAACCCAAAGTTACCAATTACCATGCTATATTTTTTAGGGTCAACTCCATTATTTCCAAACTGACAGTGGAACCACTTAAGCTTTAAGTCGTTCTCAACCTTCCTAAGGGTGCTTAACCTAATACTTCCTAACCCTTTAATACAGTTCCTCATGTTGTGCTGACCCCCAGCCATAAAATCATTTTCATTGCTACTTCATAACTATAATGTTGCTATTGTTATGAATTGGAATGCAAATATCTGTGTTTTCTGATGGACTTAGGTGATCCCTGTGAAAGGGTGTTCAACCCCCAAAGGCGTTATGACCACTGATGGGGCTACACCTCCATATTAAACTTACAGAATGCTAGGTTTGCAGAAACTGCAAAAAGGTATAGTTTCAAGCATGTGAACTCTTAGGTCAAACCACTGTTATAAGAGCAAAACAGAGAAAGGTTAGTTAACGGAGAAACAGAACCATGAAATATATGTGCAGAGAGAGACTGCCAAGAAATCACACACAGAGTACTGTTTCCTGATTTACTGTTAGTGATGCCAGTTGCCTCAAGGCCCAACTGCATTTCTGGTCTCTGACTCTTACACAAAGCTACATTATTGCTAACAAAACATTCTGGTTGCTTAAACTAGTTTAAGTAATTTTGTGTAACTTGTTAGGAAATAAACCTTAAGAGAAAATCAAAGTATTGCATGTGTTAAGTGTTATATCATACTGCAATATTTTGTTGATATTGCCTTAAAAAGAAAGAGAACTCAAATTAGAGCTATTTTCTCTTGGCATTATAAATGCCCATTCACTGTTTTATTTCCAGAAGACCTAACAGTGCCTTATACACATTTAACAAATGTGTTTTGAATGGACATACAATTCAAAATGAAACTCACTTGATCAAAATAGTACATCTAATTGTTGGGTTTTCAATAGCATTTCATTTCAAATTGAGATGTTCTTTATAATTCTCATTACCATAATTCTGTCTAAATACAAATACACAAAGAAATGCTGTTTTCTGTTGGTTAAATAGAAGACTGAAAACCGTGGTGGTATTTTTTTTTTTTTTTTCCAGATCTTGTATTCACTCCTAGGGTTAGGAAGCCTGCCCAGTGTAGTAGTCACTAAAATAGTTCAGACTGCCGGATCTCTTTCTTCTGCCTATATGGTAAGGTTGCACATCCCTACTTCTTGGAAGTTAGGAATAGCTATAGAAGTTGTATGACCACTTCCAGGTGGAAGGCTTGAAGAGCCAATACACTGTTATTATCCTGCACATTCTTTCCCCTCTCCTGCCAATAGTGAAAGAATGTGCTGAGATGCAGTCTCTCACAGCCTGGGGGGGTCTAATTGTCTACCGGAAACAGAGCTCTCATCAGACTTACAGTACGACAGAAACAAACCTTTGCTGACTTAAGCCACTAGGATGTGAGGATCTTTTGTGACCACAGCCTAACCTATTTTCTTTGATACTCAACAAACATCTTTTTCACAAATAGGGTGCATAGAAAACAGAGCATTGGCTCTGAATTTTTCAGAATGGTAACATTTTGTATACTCATTCAAAAAAAATTTTAACTTTTGTATAGTAGTATTACACTTCCATGCATGGGCTCCAGATACATTTTCAAGCCAATTCCTCATCCTCTCAACCTGACTTCTGAAACCCAGGATCCAAATAACATCTGAATAAGATGCTATTCTTGCACTCTAGACTCCTGCCACCTGTCCTCATTTGCATGTTTACTACCAGTACCAGTAGATTCTCAACATTTATTCATGAACAAACTGTCTACTACAACCACACTAGTCTTATAAACAAGAATACAGATACCAAGAGCTCATAAACTTGCCGGAAAGAGTTCTACACATTAGTAAGTGCAATTATAGGTTTTTGGTTCCAGATCTCTCTCCCTTTTGCTGTTGTTTTGAGACAGGGTCTCACAATGTAGGCCTGGATAGCCTGGAACTTGCTATGTAAGCCAGGCTGACTTCTAACTCATGGAGATCTTGATAACCTCTGGCTCCAGAGTGCTGGGATTAAAGTCGTACTCCACCACAGCTGGCCTTTTTGCTCTTTCTACTTGTGGCAAGTTTTCTAAGATCTTTTATAGCTACAAAATATAGAATTTCACAGTAAACTAATAGTACAAATAATGTTTATGATAAAATGACATGCAAATCACATATTAATATTAATAATAGAAAACAATCTGTCAAGGATTCTTACTTGCCTAAACCTATTCTAATTCTCAAACAGTAAACATTTTGAAGTATAAAAGGGAAGTCCCACAGGGCATCTGGTCTGACAGGCAACTTGCAGAAGATGTGTGGAGTATGAGAGCAGCCTTTAATGTGTACTGGATTAAAACCCTGACTTCTGGATTAGCTTCATTTTGGTCCGTCTCAAATTCACTAACATCAAACGTTTTGCTCTCCAGTTATCCCATCTCAAGCTGTAAGAAACATTCATGAAGAACTGCTTTCTTAAATGTGGAATCGGTCACAGCATACATTCTTCTTCAGTAAACCGATTTATAGAATCATTGTAAAAACACTAAAGAAACTCTGGGTAAAAAGCATTGCAATTTGACTAATCTGGGTAACTCAAGTTCATTTGGGCTCAGGATCTTTTTTTCCGAAACTTCTTCCCTTGTTCTGGAGCTGGAACACAGGATCCTGCACAGAGTGGACAAGAAAGTCCTGTGACTTCTTCCTGTAGACACTGAGTTACATACTGCCTGAGTTCTTGAGTTTAGTTAAAAACCTAAATTGTTAACTTGCTGTTCTTTAAAGCATGGCTTGGGAAATATTAGTCCAGATAATCAGAACCAAGAATCCACAGAACATAGCCTCCTAATTTTATTATTGCCCTATAGTAAAAAACTTTTTTTTTTTGGTGCAAAATTTACATTTTTTTTTTTTTTTTTGGCTGGGATCTTTTAAAGATGTCAACTGCTACCATCTCTCTCCCTTTCTTGGGGCCCATGAGAAACTGTTTCTCTCAGGCCTCATTATTAGAAAATGCCTTGCTTAGGCAGAAGAACTGGTTTGGTTTGGTTATTTATTTATTTATTTTTAAACCCTGGAATTTGAAACATGCTTACTTTGTTCCTTTCCTGGCTCCAAGAAAGTTCAAAAGCCAAACTAAGACTCTGTGTTGTACAGGACCTGACAGCATGCACTTTCTATTCCCCACTCCCTCCCCATTTCTGCCCAGCCCCAATATTCTCATTCAGTTCATTTTACTATATTGTTACACACAGACACAAAATTACTTCAAATATCTTGATATACATATTATGTATGTATCTCTTCATCTTTTTTTCTTACAATTTTGTATGTATTTATCTCCTTGTCACAAAATTAGTGACAATTAGTGTATTCGCCTTTATCTGAAAGTTTTTACACAAATCCCTATAGAGAACATAAACCTTCACTACAGTAGTCAAACCTGCAAATGCTGAAAATAAGAAAAAAAAAAGTTGTGAGTCTTCCTAACAGCGATCTAATAATAAAAGGCCTTATTAAACTGTTTCTTAACAGGAGGATTTATTAAACTCCTTCCTGTTAACATTTATTGTGCATTAATAAAACTGCTAGACATATGGTAACAGCAGCTCCATTTTCAAAACAAAGTTGGAGGGCATCTGCCATTGCATAATCCCTGAACCATGCGGAAGAAATTGACCTTTCATGACGGTGGAAAGCGGGGTGAGGGCACTCTCTGTACATCCCTTTTAGTAAGTCTCAAATCAGATGAGAGAATCATAATGGCAATACACACTCTCTGACAGCCAAGTTCTCCCAGCAGCTTCTGATTCCGGAACACGCAACTGAAGCAACTATCAAAATGCCAAAGTTGCGACCAGTCAAAACCAAACACAGGAAACTACAATCTTATTCTTCACCTTTGAGGAGAACAAGGGGATCAGAAATAGTTTCCAGCTTGTTTTATTATAGGGAACAGTTCTGGAAACAGCACTCGCTCCTCACCCGCTCCGGCTATCCGCGTGTGGAGAACTTTGAGCAACTCCAGGGCCCCGGGTTCCGGAGCTAGGGAAGTGAGGGGAGAACCAGGTTCGAGTCCGAGTTGCAACTCGAGAGCTCCTACCCTGGACTAGCTCGTCTGGAGGGCAGGTCACCCTGGCCAGCGAGTCCTAGCACACGCAGACCCCGAGGATCAGGGATGATCGCGCCTAGGAGGGGAGCGGGCCTTCGTCCTCCGCGTTGAGGAGGAAGTCGCACTTACCGCGCGGGGCCAGGAGGGAGGCCCGGGGTCACCGTGGCGCGGGGTGGCGGGCGGGGAGGCTGCGCGGGGCGCGGGCGGGCGCGCACAGCGGAGGGATGCTCGGCCCCGCGCGCGCCCCCAACCCCTTCCCCACAGAGGCGCCCCGCGCAGCAGCCCTCCCGGGCCGAGCCACTCCTCTCCGTCAGGCGACGCCAGGCCAGGAGTCAAACTTGTCCCGCAGCCCCTGAGGGGGCGGACGGGCACGCGCCGCAGTGAGTGGGGGGTCGAGCACCCGCTCGCCGGTCAGTCCCGGAGCGGCCGCCCCGCCCCACAACAGCAGACCCCGCCCACAGCCGGGTCCCCGCCCTCAGCGCTCAGGGTGCTAAGCCCCGCCCCCTCCCGACCGGGCCCAAAGATTGGCAGTTTCTCCTCGGTGACCGCGGGAGGTAGTGGAGGGGCAGAGGGAGGCCGAATTGGGACACGGAAGGGTGCAGGTCCCGGCTTGGAGAACTGGGGCGCCGGGTACATCATACTGGGCGGGGCTCTGGCAAGGAGTGGGAGGGCAAAGCGTACTCTATGGAGTTCAGGATGTGCCAACCCCCAGAAACTAGGAGCAGGGGAATTCCTGGGGTTGGAAAATGAGGGAGAGTTCCCTCTGCAGGACCGGAAGGCGACCAGAGAGAGATGGCCTATGTGCATCTCAGCTAACAGAGGAAATCAGCAAAAGTCTGCCTTGGCCAGCGCCTGCCACCTTTCTTCTTGCAGGAGTCTAGACAGAGTGCTCTAAGTAGTGGGTTTGTGCCATCGAAGTTATGATGTGTAGCTCTTGTCCTTGTCTTTGTTTTCCAACGGTGGGATATAATTTACTCTTGTATAAAACATGTAACTCCTCTCTCTATGCACAGTGCTGAGAAAAACTATAATCTATCCAGCACCTGTATGTCAACACTAATCCGAAACACTTTGTTACCCTATCAGTACATGTAAGAAACGGTTATGATCCCTGGGTAGAAGAAAGGAGGAGATTCCCTGTGAGTTAGTTAAATGTGGATGGAGTGCCTGGTCATACTTGGTTCTTAAAGTAATTCATATATCCAGTATATGTGTGTGTGAACTTGGTACTTGGTACTCTGATCTGGCTGCCCCTTTTCCGTGGTGGCTAACTGTGGCTATTGCCCAAAAATGACATTTGCTCACGAGGTCTTCAAAATGTCTCCCTAATAAAAGCTTAGTGCAAAGCAGTGGTTCTGCCAAGTAATACTGGAATAGCATAATCTAATTGTGTAGGAGCTTGGGGGTGGTTGGGAGAGCTATTAGAGCATGTTTTCTGAACTGGGAAAAACGTTTAGAAAAAGCAACAATGTGAAACACTGAAGCATTGACAAGGACTGCTAATTCAAAGGGGGGGAGGATAGAATCATTTAATGTTGTCACAATCAGGAAATAGAAACATCAAGTATCCAAGGGAGGCTCCAACCACAAAGCACAAGATCGTTTTTATCAGAGGCAGTGGAAAGGCACTCTATGCAGTGGCACCTACACACAACTTCAGTAGCATTGTCTTTAATTACAGAATGCAGTGCATAAACCCACAGTCTGCATTTGTGGAATTTGGAACTACTTTGAGGCTTGGTTTGCTTTTTTCAGGGTTAACGTTTGTTCACTTTTAACAGAAAGTGGACACTCTTTTCATTGTTCCTTCCTGCTCATAATTACTTCATGTTCAGTTTTACAGTATTAACTTCATATTTTTCTTTGGAGTATAGTGAGAAAAACTAGCAAAGTATGGCAACCAAATCAGACACAATGATAAAAAGCAGATACTAATTTAAAACAGGGATTCTCACATACCATTTCCTCTCCCTTCTACTAATACATTGCTTCCTCTGTGCTGGAATCTTTTCCATTAGATTTACTAATTCTGATTTTCAAGTGATTTGTTCCATCACTTCAGCAGAAGCAATCAAAATATCCTTTGCAACCTGGATCACTAATGCTAGCCTGTGTTGCTATCACTTGTTCTCTTTTAGCTGTCCCCTACACTGGACTACTTACTCTCTCTGTATCCACACACCAAGGTTCCCTAATGTGTTATGCTGTTAGCATGTCACACAGCTGGCTCCTTCTTTGTCACCTTTCCTAACTATCCTATGGAAACCTCCAATCCTTGCCCAGTTCCTCACTTTCAGCACTAAGTACCCAGCACCTGCCATTTCTGATTCCCTCCTCTCATTTAAACATAAGCCCCGTGAGATATAGCATTGTTTATTTAGATCACTGCTGCATTTCAGTGTCTGATACTGTTTTCATCACAGAGAAGGTACCTAACAAATGTTTTGGTAGGTAAGTGACTCCACATAAAAAGCATGGTTTATATTCCCTTTTGTAACTGCCAAAGACTTTCATATAATTTTTCTTTTTGAACTTTATGATTTAGACATATTGATAGAATCTGAAACTTAGTCCAATTTGACTCTGTTTAAGTCTAGAATTGAAAAACTGGTTTTGACCTCATGCTGTAGCAACACTAAGCAACCATGTTTGAAGAGGCAGTTACAGTTAAGCTTATATGATGAGATCTTATAACCTGCCCAGCAAGGACATCCACAGAATCAAAAAGTAGTGATCAATAAAGGTCTCAATATTTGTCCCTGAAATAAAACAATAAATAAAACAGTGATCACAAGTGCAATAATAAATGTAGGCTCTTATTGCTGATAACTGACAGATGGTGTTAATACAGTGTCCTTTGTAAGTGTTCAAATAAATTTAGTCAATAATATAAAATTGAGGTTAATTGTTGGGTGATAGGGGAAGTCATTCTGTGTATGTTTCTCTTATTGGTTAATGAAAAAAACACTGTTGGCCAATAAGGCAGGAAGATAGGCGGGATTAGGAGAAGAGGAGAATTCTGGGAAGTGTAGACAGAGAGGGGTTGCCATGTAGCCCGCCAAAGGAGTAGCAGGTTTGGATCCTTCTCCGGTAAGACAAGACCATGTGGAAATACATAGATTGATAGAAATGGGTTAATAATTAAGACAGAGCTAGCCAATAAAAATCCATAGTTATCAGCCAACAGTTTCATAATTAATGTAAGTCTCTATGTGTTTTATTTGGGGCCAAGTTGCTTCAGGAAACTCTGCAACAGTTGGGGCTCAAAAATACTCCAAAATGAGAACCTCCAAAAGTAATCTCAGAGATGGAGAGGTGTTTTCTAGTACTATATCTGCTATCTGTGTTTTGACACGAACAGTTCTAGTCCAAACAGTCTCATGGAGATACAGAGATGTTAAGACACACATTCCATTGATGTCCCAAACCTGGGAGGAAGAATTGTTACAACTGGGCCAGCAAGATGGCTCAGGGGTAGAGGTGCTTTCCATGCAAGTCTCATAGCCTGTTTGTCTCCAGGAGGAGGATTGCCTTTGTCATTCCACTGACTTCCACAGGCACACTGTGGCACACACACACACCAAATAAATAAAAATAAATAAGTACTATTATTAATAATAATAATAGTAATACAGCTGGGTGTGATGGTACATACCTTTGATCCCAGAGCTTGGAAAGCAGAAACAGGTGGATCTCTGTGAGTTTGAGGCCAGCATGGTCTGCATATAGCGTTCGAGGTCAGCTTTGCTGGAGGAAGTATGTTGCTTGGCGCTTTGAGAACTTAAAAGCCTTACACGACTTCAACTTTGCTCTCTGCCATCTGTTGAAGGTGTTTTCTTAGATTCCTGCTCCAGCTGCCTGCCACCATGCTTCCTGTGCCATTATGAATGCTCCCTTTGTAATGTAAGACAACATAAACCCTTCTTCCTAAAGTTGCCCTGGTCATGGTAGTTTACCATAGCAACAGAAAAGTTGCTTGCAACAACCTGGCAAGATCATTTTCCTGCCTTTCATGTGAGAGTCATGGAGCTTACTCCTGGCATGGAAGAAGTTAAAGCCGTACCCCCCTTGTTCTCTAGACCATATGGTCAGACAGATAGGGCATAGTCCCTGTCAAATCCCAGACCATGAGCTCAGCTTCCTGGGAAGCCTCATTCTTTACAATGGAAGGAAGGTGATTTCTCTCCTTGTAGCCTGCAGAACATTTGCCTCACAACTGGGGACATGGGAGGGGGGGATATACAATCTCTTCCAATTCCATTCACCCATCCATAAGTAGATCTCTCTACAAGACCACACTTTCTGACTTGAAGGCAGGGCTATGGGACCCTGTTTAACATACTTTTGACTATTTTGTGACAATATTGCCTTCATGCTGCTCAACATAGCATGGCATAAGGGTCCTTGTGCCTAACTACCCCATTTATCACTCCAGCACTGTGCCCATTCTGAATAATTTGCTTTGTTTATACCACATTATTTCTCCCACATTTAAAACTTTAAATCTGCTGCCCCCCATACCATTTTCTTCTCCAATATCCACTGGCCCTGAGGACACCTCCTTCTCTGGTGACCTTTATCTGGACCGTTCCAAGTTTTCTGGGTTCTTCCAAATGCTCCAGTAGTACCCAGGGTGCCTCATTCTCTGCTGTGGTATTTACTGGCTGTGAGTGTGAGTTTACTTGCCTGTCTCTCTGCTATAGGAATTCATAAATATTTTATAAATGAATGAATGAAAAATATCCTTGGCCTATAAAACAGCAACTCACTAGAATAGGAAAGATGTTTCCCCTTGAGCATTGCAACACAGACAGACAGAAACTTTCTTCTAATTTACATTATTATACCACAAGTTTCATGAAATTCTAGGAGGCTTTAAATTTATTATTCCACCATCTTACAAGGATGAGGGGATGAACACAAAGTGCTTGTGTTTGTTTTCATGTATTAAAATAACCATTCTAACTTTTCAATGTGCTTGTTATGCACTGTAAAAAAAAAAAATTAACGGTTGCAGGGCTACTGATTAATGCTGCTGTCTCATGAGTTAAAGACTGTTCCAGAATGTTGCTCTGTGTTTGATATATCATTTCCTGATGATTATCTAGCAGACAGGAACACCCTGCTTTGCTTTCCACTTTCGTGTTCTCCAAGAGCAAGTTCATAGCTACTATGTAGATGTTTACAGATTTAGGTCTGTAGCTATGTGTGCCAATGGTCGGCCTGTAAGGTACTCATTCATCCACACCTACCAAGCACATGAGGAGGCCCATAGCCCAAGAGACACTGCTGCTCATTATGGAAGAGAGAGCAAACAACGATGAATCAGAGCCCGTATAAACCCAAAACTGCCCATTGGTCTTCACGCTTCCTCTTTCCCCTCCATCTTGTTCATCTCTAAAGCACACGCACACACCCTCTGCCTTCACACTTGCGCTCTGGATTCTGTGTCTATACTTAGCACAGAGTTCTTGGAGAAAGATTCTGGCTGTGATAAGCACCTGACCTGAGATACGAAAACATCGGGTGAGTGGAAGGTGGCACACTCCACACATCTGAAGGCAATCAGGTGAAAGTCTACATGATACCAAGGAGAGACAAAACAACGCCTTTCATACTCTGGCTCCACCCCCAAGAAAGTCAAGAAATACTGTTAATAAGATTCAGAAAACCTCTCTTGCTGCAGCCAGGTTGGTGCTTCTGTTGCTTTTAAATCTGAGCCTGCAACTATTGAATCTGATATTTGCAGGCTGAGCTGTCCCGCGCGCTCTGTATTTCTCGACAGCAAGAAATCATACACGGGACACTCGGATCCTTCTGCAGACAAGCTTTAATGCATCTTACCAGAGTGGAGACCTTGAACCAAGAAAACCATCCCTTATAAAGGCTGACCAGCCGCCTGGGACGTGTTACCCTATGAATGGCTTCAGCTCCTCAGGCAAAAATGAGCCACGGGATAGGCAGAGATCAAAGGAATGGAGATTACCCAGCGCCTGTGAAGTAATTTACATCTTGGTGTCTTCAGGCACCTATTATTGTAATGGATAATGCAGGAACCGGCTTCCTACACTGAGCCATTTTTTTTTCTTTATCAAGCAGTTGTAGGTTGTTACCTTGTTCTACCATTGTGAGGGATGTTTTGATTATGTGTTTCCACTTCTGTTATGCACACACCTAAGATAAGGCACTTCCATATCAAAGGAGTTGTTCAAAGCTTTGTGGCCAGAGGTTGGAATGCCTCTGGGACCGGGCTGGCTGTCCCTTCTGAGGGTACTAAGTGAGCAGGCAAGATGGCAGCTCCAACAGGTTCTTTTCCTGCATAGGCTGTTAATAAACACAAGCCCTTCCTTCCAGCTGTAGGTGACTTGGGTGGGGACGGTGTCCACAAAACAGCCTGTGGTGTGTGGACTGGATTATAAATCCCCGAGGAAGCTTAAACAAGAAGGCCTGGGGTAGCTGCCTAGTTCTGAGCGTTATCAGTGTAGCGGTGGCCGATCTAGCCAGATTTTCCCCTCTGAGTAAGAAATGAATAGAGCAATTCACAGCCCAAGGTCTGAGACAGGCCCAGCACTTTTCCTGGTTCTCGGAGGAGCTGGCTTCAAGACTGACCTGCTGACTCTCCCCACCATTGGAGGGTGCTGCCAGTGTGCCCTTATGCTCTGGTATGATCAGTAATGACCTCATTGCAGTCACGGGAGATGATGAAGGAGGAAGATGTCTGTCATCACTTGTTAGCCTGTTGTGAGGCTCTGAATTTCTTGTCAGTGATGTTTAAACTCCTGCCCAGGGAATATGTGCCAGCCTTGGGAACAACATTACAACTCCTTTCTCAATAATCTCCATGTCTAAAACAGCAAAAAGGCTACGAGGGAAGGGAAAGATTAGGGAGGAGAATGTTACAATTTACAGATAGTAAAAATCTACTCTTTCTAAAGTGTACAGTTCCAGAATTTTAACTGATATACAGTTGCCACAAACACCAACATAGTCATGGAACATTTCTATGATATAACAATTCCCTTTTGTCTCTATGTTATCTATCTCCAGCCTATGACAACCACTGATTTGTTTTCTCTCCCTGTGGTTTAAATCTTGTCCCGAGTGGCATGTGAATGAAATCATACGAGGCCTGTAAGCATTACAGCTCAATGGAAAGGTATCCTGGCAGTCGGGAGCCAAGGGATACCACAAAGTCACTGTAAGCATAGCAGCTTACAGCCCTGCTCCAGGGAAAGGTTTCCCCAAATGCAAGTTTAACAACTCTGCTCAGGCAGGGGAGGGTTTTTCCCAGCAAAGTTGTTACAACTCTGCTAGGCCCTGCTCCACTAGGGGAAAGTTTCCACAGCAAAAGTGTTAACAATTTTGTCCCACTCGAGCTCCAGCAATAGTAGTTACAGCTGGGCTCCCCTCTGCTCAGGCAAAAGTGTCACATGCACAACAAACCTTACTTAAGAGATTTATTGGGAAGGAAGAATCCAGGAGGGTGGCGGCCTCTAGGGTGAGAAGCAGCAGCAAACTGAACAGGGTACAGATCTTTTACAGGGTTTCTTGGAGGGGGTGGAACTTTCCAGGGTGGTTTGGGATTGGTGGATTTTTGTGGTCTGATTCTGAGGGAAGCTTAGGGATTGCTGCTATTTCAAGCCCTGGTCCTGGGGTCAAGTCAGAGTCAGGGTGTTTTTTCCTTGGAGTCTTTCACCCTACAATTTCTCCTAAGCATCCTCATATAGCCAAGCCCCCACCCCATTCTCTACTACATCATTTCCCCTTCATACTTTGCCTGTTTATTTTTTTAAACATGGAACATTGCCTGAAAATAAGTTATTTTCACCATTTACTTGATTTCTGTCTTTCATTTGAGTGTTTTTTTGCCCTAGGAAGTAAAACAAGGATTTTGCCTGAGTCTGCCACTGAGTCTCCAAGGTTCACAAAACAAACTGAGCGTTCAGTAAATATTGGTTGAATAAAGTGCAATGTGAATGAAGAGAATGGAGGTTCCTGGAACCCTCTCTGTACTCAGACAGACCTCGTTAGGAAGAGATTATTTTCCTTACAAAATGTGTTAATTGAAGCATTTGTCTGTTGCCAAAGTAGCCAGTTGTCTGAGAGTCATACAATTAGAAGACATCAGGATGATGGATTGCTTCTTTAAATTCACCTGGATGGTGAGATTAGCCAGAACAGAACCAGCCTGAAGTGAGGACAATAGCAGTAACTCTTTCCTGGGGTTGTTATGGGCATTAGATGACTTCATGGACATGAAGTGTTTACTGCAGCGGGTTTCAGCTGGGAGCTGTTTTGTTACCCCAGGGGCTGTGGCAATGTCTGGAGAGATTTTTATTGTCAAAACTGGGACAGAGAGGGCAGCTACTGGAGTCTGCTGAAGATCACAGAAGGTACAGTACAGAGAATTATCAGTAGGGCCACCGGCCAGAAACCCTGGGTGAATGTGCAGTCAGGCTTGAAGTAAGGACAGTGTGTGT
Source organism: Cricetulus griseus (assembly GCF_003668045.3). NCBI lineage: Eukaryota > Metazoa > Chordata > Mammalia > Rodentia > Cricetidae > Cricetulus > Cricetulus griseus. The sequence goes on along the minus strand of NW_023276807.1, from coordinate 132,129,203 downwards.
GTGTGTGTGTGTGTGTGTGTGTGTGTGTGTGTGTGTGTGTGTGTAGTTAGTTGAAAATACAAAAGAGCTGCTGGATTGCCCCCAATGCTGGAGTTACTGGTGTTCAATTGGAACTTCAGCTCACTCCTGCTTGATCCAGAAAACCCCATAACCCCCCCCATCTCCAAATCCTACCCACTCAGAGAATCTCTGAACAAAGGCAAGGCACCAAAAAGCCCCGTTCCATATTATTGGTGGCTATAACAGCTTCCTCCTCTGAAGGTGCCACTAGCCCAAGTCCCTGCCTAAAATGTTCAGCTTTTAACCATACTTGGGCACAAACCTAGGCTGTGGTCAATACATCATCACTCCTTACGTACAAGCTATATAATCTCCCTGCTTTAGTTTGGGAGCATGGCTTCTCTGGCCTTGATATCTGGGACTGGAGAACCCATCCGGGAGTGGCTTTGCTCAAATAAACCTGCTGTTATACTTTTTCAGTTTGGATTGATCTAGCTTACTGCATTGGCAGAGAAACCTATTATTGGGGGACAGAAAACCTATTAACAATCAATTGTGAGCTGCCTCATGTAGGTGCTGGGAATCAAACTATCAGCCTCTGGAGAAGGGGTGTATGCTCTTAATGGCTGAACCATCTTTCCAGCCCTGAGCTATTATTACTTTAGACGTGATCCTTCCTGACACGTGTCACCCAGGCTGAGAATGAAGCTGTGCATTAAGTCTGAAGCCAGACTCTCTCTGTCTGAAGCTCATCATGACCCTTAGCAGTGTGCCCTTGAGCATATTACTCGACTTCTCTTTAACCCTCTGTCTATGAAAGGAGATTAATTATAGTAGCTGCCTCAGAGAGTTGCCAGGCAGTTGAATGCAGTAGGCCAGATAAAACATGCAACACTGCAGTAGTATATAGTAAATGTTCAATAAGTGTCATTGACTATTGTTGCTGGTGCTAGAAAAGATCTTCCCACAGAATATAATGAAGGAATTGAGAATGGTTCCCCCTAAGGAAAAGAAATGGAAAATATTGCTCATATAAAGTATATACTGGCATTAATTTCACATAATAATAGATAACTACATAGAATTAAAATTCAAATAAAGCACCATAAGGATGTTCATTCTTTGCATGTGTTGGAATATCAAAGCCAGAATATTCAACTAGCGGTGCACTTCACATCCAGCCTTGGGATAAACACTTTCATGGCATTGGCTCAGGAAAGGGAATACTCCCTCCTTCCAGCCACTTCCTCCACAGAAGTACCTGCTTCTGAGCAGAGCCATGGGCCTGGATTGGATGTCCCATAGAGAAGCCAGAGTAGACCTTCAAGTCTGGCTAATAAAGGAAAAATATTAATTTGAGGAGGACAAAATGAGTGTTTTGGGATCAGTCTGAATCCATATCCTGAAAGTTAGTGTGAGGAAAGGACAAAATATCTGTCTACCTCAGGGCTAAAGGACCACACCTCAGGACCATTGTCCCCCAGTGTGAGTGCTGCCCACTCCTGACTCCTAGGCTGGGCACAGTGATGCCAAAGTTCTTGCACAATAGTTAGCACACCTGTCCCTTAAGAATCTCATTATGATTCTGGTCTGGAGTTCCTTCTTCCTTCTGTATCTGGGTTAGAATGCTCTTTCCCTGTTCAAATTTTCTGAGTTCTGGCTTTGTTTCAAAAACCCACAAACATTATAAAATATGAAATGGTACGAATAAAAAATAACATGGCTCCAAGAACCACAGTATGAGGCAGTCAACAGGATGACTTACACAGCACTTCAGCCTCAGCCACAAGCAGTCACTGCAAGGCCCACCGCAAGATTACACTGACATTACGTCTGACTATCAGGTTTAGAACAACAGCCCACACCAACACCAAGCTTGGCCTTCTCCCTACAAGAAGCCCAACAATTTTTGGCAGTAGAAATGTGTGCAAGGCAGATCCTGAATGGGTCATAATTTCTCTAGACAGCAGAGTAGTATCTGGAGAGTAACACTGAAAGATAAGCTACACCTGGGTGTCACTGAGAATCCACTGATGCTCTTTATTTTCAAACTGACCCAGAATCAGAACCCCACACTCCTTTGCAGTCCCTGGTCACAGGCTGGCCAGACAGGACAACTCAAACTTAAGTAGCTTTTTCTACCAAAGCCAGAAATGGAGACTTCTAACAACTCTTAGTTTTAGAAATGGCTAAACAAACTGCAGTAGTTTGAATGTAATTGGCCCCCATAATCTCATAGGGAGTGGCACTATTTGGTATGGCTTGGTTGGAGAGGGTATGGCCTTGTTGGAGGAAGTGTGTCACTGTGAAGGAAGGCTTTGAGGTTTTCTATGTTCAGGATACTGCCCAGTGTCTCAGTCAACTTCCTGTTGCCAGCAAAGATGTAGGACTCTCAGCTCCTTCTCTACCACATCTTCCTGCACATCACTGTGATGACAATGGACTGAAACTCTGAACTGTAAGCAAGCCGCCCCAAATAAATGTTTTCCTTTATAAGAGTTGCCATTGTCATGGTGTCTCTTCACAGCTAAAGAATCCTTAACTAAGACATAGGCTGTGTTAAGCTTTCATGAGGACCTTCCAAGGTTCTGCTCCATCTTCTGCACTCATTCTTGTAAGCAAGTAAAGCCACTGAAATTGACCATTTTGTAGGTGGAAAAGACAGCTTATTGGAGAAAAAACTTCTACTGGTCTGCCTCAAAGAGTAGGGACAGAACACCTAGCAGGAAAAGCCTGTCAGTTTTCATTGAGAAGTTAGTAAGCCAGAGGCAGTTACAGTCTGGAAGTTAACATGGGAACTTTGAACTGTTCCAGGCTTTTCTGGCTAATCAGGAATTAGATGCCCCTTGCTCAAGGTAGTTGATCATTGGAGTAGATTAAGAGAAATAATAGCTATCCTGAAAAATAGAAGCCCACCTCACATTGCTGAGGAATGCTTAGTTCATCTTTTGTTTACCCAATAACAACCCTTCTATTTACTCAGTAAGAATCCTGCCCAGCCTGTGCCCAGCCTGTCCTCTTAGGACATTGTCAACAGCACTGCCATTTTGGGGGCCTGCTTTGGACCCAATAGTTCCATTGCTTTGGCTGCTTCAGTTGCACATGAGCTGTTGAATTTAGGAATGTCTGAGCTGTTTGCAAACTCACAGCATCCCTCCATGGCCTCTGCGTCAGATCCAGTCTCCAGGTTCCTGCCTTGTTTGAGTTCCTGCCCTGACTTCCTTCAATGATGAACTATAATGTGGAAGTGTAAGTCAAACAAACTATTTCCCCCCAAACTTGCTTTTGCTCATGATGTTTTCATCACAGCCATTGTAACACTAAGACAAAAACTGGTACCAGGATAATGGGGTGTTGCTGTGACAGACATGACTATATTGCTTTGGGGAAGGATTATAGAAGGACTTTGGAACTTTGGATTGGAAAAGCCATGGTGTATTCAAAGCTTAGTGAGCTGTTATGTGGGAATGTGGAAGATAAGGATTTTAAGAGAAATACAGAGGGTTCAGGCCTGGCTTATGACATTCCAGAGGGAAGTTTGAGAGTCACTCAAAGACTCTGTGGGGCCATTGCATATTTTGAGTTAGGAATCTGTGGTTCTGGTTAGCTGGGGTTGAATAATTGGCTGTGGTTATCAAGATACCAGAAGCACTGCAGTGAAGCCTTTGCTTTGCAGGGTTAATTGGTGCTGGTCAGCTGGAGCTGAGAAACTGGTGGTGATCAAGAAGAAACCAGCATCACTGAGATGAAATCTTCTGGGAAGTGTTTCCTGGGAGTCAGCACACAGAAGTTGTGTTCCAGAGCTGGCCAAGATTGTACCTTGTGCTGACAGACAAATTTGGCAGTGTAAGAGTCACCCAGGAGGTGTTGAAATCATGAAGAATGATGGAGAACAGCTGAGGCTTGTCACTGCAAGAGTCCAGGAGAGGCCATTGGTGAAGGTGCAGTCAGAGTAGCAGTTGAAGGCCCAGGATTGAAGGGGTCATGCAGAGAAGTTGAAGCTTGGCACCATGGAGAGAGCCCAGGAAAGTCTATTGGTGAAAGTACAGCCCAGTTGCAGCACCAGATTTCAGAATTTTGGAGGTGCCAGTACCTGTAACAGTCTTGCCACAGGTACCAGGAGATGATCACCAAGGACAGCAGCAGCTGTGGAATGGAGGAAGTCTAGGCTCAGAAGAAAAACCATATGTGCCATAGATGGCTATCCAAGCCCCTTTGGAGGACGCTGGGAGATCCCCAGGGGATCCCAGACACTAGACACTGAACTATTTATACACTTGGAAGCTTGGTTTTGCTTTGTTTTGATTGTGACTGTGTCCTGTTTCTTCCCTCTCCAATAGAGAAAAAGGAGTATAAGTCAACAAAGATATGAATGCTTAAACAGCAAATCATAAGAAATTAAATCGCTAGCAAGTGTAATAAATATTCAAGACAGGCAGGTGGATCTCTGTGAGTTCCAAGACAAGCAAGGCTACACAGAGAAACCCTGCCTCGAAAAACCAAAAAGAAAAAGGGGAGGGGGCAGAAAAAAAGAAATATTCAGAATTACTAGCAAATAGATGCAAATTAAAACACTTCTTTTTCAAATAGGCAAAATCTAGAAGAATAAGGTACCCATTATTGAAGCTTGGTGCTGTATAATACTGTCATATACAGTTGGTAGAGTATATGTTATTGAAAATTTTCTGGACAATCTTTGGTTGTATGAACTAAGAACTTCAGAAACCTTTATGCTTTTTGTCTTAGATATTCCAATCTATAGTCAGACTCCTAAGATTAGCAATTTGTGAATTTTGACATTATGGTGCTATTTATAAAAAATTTAATAACGTAATTAGACTACAGTGAAATAAATTGTGACCTATCAATGGATCTTTATAAATGGATTCCAGCTTTAAAAATGACTTCTGTATAAGGGCTGGCACTGGAGAGACACCTTTAATCCTAACACTCAGGATCTAGAGGCAAGTGGATCTCTGTAAATTCAAGGCAGCCTGATCTACATAGGGAGTTCCAGGTCAGCCAGAGATCTAGAGATGGACACCGTCTCATAAAAACAACAACAAAATCCATTTCTGTTGACGGGACCAGCTCCCCATTTCAGCAGCCATAACAGCTGAACACATGCTTGCCTGACTTTGCCTTGGTCACTAGGAGGTCAGATGCCTGCCTCGTGGCAAGGAACCAATCAGAAGTTAGCTGGTGGTGCTATGCTTTACGGCTCTGGGTGTGCTTCATGGACAAGTGCACAGCAATGACGTGCAGCGCATAGCAACCACCCTGGGAGGGCCTATGGGCCATAACAACCAGTTGACCAATCAACACAGGGCAAACCCTCCAAGCCTGGAGGTACACCTATCCGGAGCCTGTGTGTACCCCCTAGACACGCCCCTTACGCTGCCCTATAAGATCTCTATGCAGTGGCTTTGCAGCGTCTTTTTTCCTAGCCACCCGCCATAGTGGATAGATGAAAGGCCTGAGCTAACATGGGGTTAGCTCGTTAAACAACTAAAATAAAGCCTCTTGTGTGTTGCATCAACTGGACTGGATATTGAGTTCTTGGGCGACCGTCCAGGTTGGAGATTCCTCAATCTGAGGGTCTTTCACTGTAATGTTTTCACTTTTAGTTGACTAAGAAGAAAGCAAAGATATGAGAGTGTGTTTCACACATGTATGATGGGGGTTGGTCCTTCTGTATATATGTTTCTCTTATTGGTTAATGAATAAAACACTGATTGGCCAATGAGGCAGGGTAATAGGCAGGACTAGGAGAAGAGGAGACTTCTGGGAAAGGTAGGCAGAAAGAGTCATGTAGCTGCTTAAAGAAGAAACAGGTCCGTACATTCTCTGGTAAGCCAAGAACATATGGAAATACTTAGAATTATAGAAATGGGTTAATAATTAAGACAGAGGTGGCCAATAAGAAGCCTTAGTCATCAGCCAACAGTTTCATAATTAATATATGTCTCTGTGTGTTTATTTTGGGGCTCAAGGGTGGCTAAGTAGCTGAAGAAGACCATGGACTCTTGCCTCTACCTCCCAACTGCTTTGATTACAAGCATGCAATAACCACCTTTGTCTTATTGCTTCAGTCTTCAAAATATAAAAAGTTGAATAGATTCAAAGTTTAGCATGACCTGCTTGTTTCTGAAGCACTCTCACTTAAAACTGAATTAAGTATAAGAAATCCTAGCCTAATTCTTAAATTTTAGGGATTTCTGGTATTAAATGCAAATATATAATGATGTGTTTTATGTATTTAGGAATTTCAGCTGTGAAACATTTTAATGAATGAATTATGGCAGTCAGAAGAAGCAAGACATTTTGACCCACTGTTTTTAACCTTTGCCATTGAACCTCTGAAAGATAATTGTGAGGAAAAAAAAATGTGTGTGTGTGTGTGTGTGTGTGTGTGTGTGTGTGTGTGTGTGAGAGAGTGTGTATGTGTGTGTTTCTTTTTTTCTGTCAAAAGTAGCTAGTCTGAGCTGGGTGGTGGTGGTGTATGCCTTTAGTCCCAGCACTCGGGAGGCAGAGGCAGACAGACCTCTAAGAGTTCAAGACCAGCCTGGTCTACAAGAGCTAGTTCCAGGACAGCCTCCAAAGCCACAGAGAAACCCTGTCGTAAAAAAACAAAAGACAAAAACAAACAAACAACCCAAAAGTAGCTAGTCTGCTAAAGGCCAATATTCCATACATTTCTCCCACCTGGTAAAACTTTTCTGCAAATCTTTTACTCTCTACTGTTAAGATAAATCTTTCCGCCAAAAGCCGCCAGAGCCCTACTGCCATGTGGGCGGTCTCCGCCAGCTGTCCGAGTTCTGTCCCGCCGCATGGATAGACAAAATAATACAGAGACATATTAGGTACAAAGCTGCTTAGCCAATGACTAGGATTCTTCATCTGTTAGCTCAGTCTTAATTATCATAAACCTATTTTATAAGACTTATCTTATAGAGGATGCCTTTCGCTGGCACCCTCTCTTGCCGGTGGCTCACATGGCGCCGCTGTAGGAGCAAGGGGAAAAGGGGACACTTCCTGTTTCCTTTGCTTAAATATGAGTCTCCTTGCTATGTCACTTCCTGCCTGGAATATCATTTCTCTACTACATTTCCCAGAATCCCCTTTGACTCCTAGTCCTGTCTAACTTGCTGTCTCATTGGCCAAGCAAGTACTTTATTCAATAATCAATAAGATGAACATACACAGAAGCACTTCCCCCATGATCTCCTCTTTTCTGTCTAAATAAAAAGAAAGATAACTTATATTTTATAATAACTGAAGAAAACTATAACCATAACTATCTGTCTTCAACTCTATCAAAGACCACAGAAGGATAATATATAAACTTTAGAATTGACAGAGACATCTCGATACCTGGACAGTCACCCAAAGTTCCTCTGTAACATTGGGGCATCCATCTTCAGCCTATGGGCCACAGTGTGTCTAGCACACTTCTCCATTTTAACAGGAACCCTTCACTCTACCACCTGGTAAAACATTATTTACACAAAGACTGGGGTACATTCCTGAAGGGACAGCTTCCCTTTTGGCAGCCATAACGGCCGAACACGTGCTTCTATGACCTTGTCCCAGACACTAGAAAGTCAGATGCCTGTCTCGTGACAAGGAACCAATCAGAAGTTAGCTGGTGGCCCTATGCTTTACGACCCTGGGTGTGCTTTATGGACAAGCGCACAGCAATGACGTAGAGAGTATAGCAACCACCCTGGGAGGGCCTATGGGCCATAACAACCAGTTGACCAATCAACACAGGGCAAGCCCTCCAAGCCTGGAGGCATACTAATCGTGAACCTGAGCATACCCCTAGACATTCCCCTTATGCTGTCCTATAAGATCTCTCTAGAGGCCCTAGGAGCTGTCTTTTTCGAGCCATCCGCCATGGCGGGTGGGTGAAAGACCCGAGCTAACATGGGGTTAGCTCGTTAAATTACAATAAAGCCTCATGCAGTTTTCAGCAAGCTCTCGAATCAGCCTGGTGATTGGGGTGACCTCGGTCGTGGTCTGGGACCCCCGGATACCTGAGTTTCCCGGGGGTCTAACAATTCCCAGAACTTGATAGAGCGAAGTGGCTAACTTCACCTTTTTCTTCATTCCATTGCACCATTAAAAAAAAAAAATCATTCTTTTATATTTTATGTGTGTGGGTATTTTGCCTGTGTGTTTGCATACCACATGTGTGCCTGCTGCCTGAGGAGGCCAGAAGAGGAATTTAAGTTACAGATATTTTTGAGTTGCCATTTGGATGCTGGGAACTGAACCTAGGTCCTCTGTAAGAAAAGTCAGTGATCTGAACTGCTGAGCCATCTCTCCAGCTCCCTGCAATGATTTTTTAAAAGTCTGTCAATTGTGAAAGATTCTGAAGCTGTACCCCAGCCAATTCCAGAGGTGTGGATGGGCATAGTCACCACCTGCATTAGAATAAAAGCCAAGTGAACTTCTTGTTTTGCTAAGATAGCTAGCTGTTTATGTCTTGCTGAGTCTTTTTACAAAAAGAAATTGCCTTGCTGTGTGGTTTCAATGAGAATGGCCCCCATAGGCTCATGTATTTGAATGCTTGGTCTCTAGGGACTGGCACTATTCAAAAGGATTACAAGGATTCGTGAGTGTGTCCTTGTAGAAGTAGGTGTGGCCTTGCTGGAGGAAGTGTGCCACTGGGGGTGGGCTTTGAGGTTTCAAAAGCCCATGCTGGGTCTAGTCTTTCTTTTTGTTTGTAGGTCAGGATGTAGTTCTCATCTACTGCACTATGGGTACCTGTCAACATGTTCCCCACAATGATAAAGACTAAGCCTCTGAAACTGTAAGCAAGCCCCCAATTAAATGTTTTATTTTGTAAGAATTGCCTTGGTTATGAAGTGTCTTCACATCAGTAGAACAGTGATTAAGACACTTGACAAGTTACTTTTGTTCATGTGTTGTTCCTTGTGTCACACTGAGATTTTCTTTGTTTCTAACATTCCAAACACCCACTGGCTGTTTGGAATTTGCTTTTGGCTATTGTTCTGCTAGCACTTCAAGCAATTAGCAACTATAGACAGCATGATCTAAAATATAACAACTGAGTATGGCAAGAGGGTTCAGCGGGTTAAGGCACTAGCCTTCAGTTGCCAAGAAAGCCCACCACTCCAGCTGAGGTGTCCTATGCAAGGCAAACCTCACTCTTGATCAACAGGGTATGGTCAGAAGGGCAGATCAGTCACACATTGACAGAAAGTACACTTGGCTTTTATTCTAATTCAGGTGTTGGCTGTGTCTTTTCCCATTGGCAGGGGTCTGACCTTGCAATCATATCTGATTGACAAGTCTGAAGAGTTGGTTCACAGGAAATGAAAGAAGGGGAAAGGGGCTCATTGCTCCAAGGAGAAAAGGCTCACTGCTCCAGGCCTTCAAATTCCTGGAATGCATCAGGAGCCTTTTTTAAACAAAGGTTTTCCTGGTGGAGGAGATGAAAACATTGGCATAGAAGTCAACGTGGAGGAGATTAAAAGATTTGAATTCCTTGTCCTAAACACAGTCTTATAGTATTTGTTGGAGGTAACTCACGTGTAATATTTCTTACACCATCAGACATAATGACCTGAGCTTGATCCCCAAGACCCACACTTGGTAAGGAAGAGAATGGACTCCTGAAAGTTGTCCTGTGTATCTCCACAGGCATGCCAAGGCACTGACACACATGCTCATTCTCTCTCTTACACACACACACACACACACACACACACACACACACACACACACACAATCAGTAAATATAAAAAATGTTACAATTGGATTAGCAATCTTGGAGAATGACCATAGACAACAACATTATTTTTCTTAAGATTTGCTAAGTCAGAGATAACACAAACATCTTACAGTCTGCCTGAACGATTCTGATCCCCTGCGTCCTCAGAGCAGTTAGCCTGTGGTCTGGGATTTATGGTCCTTCTGTTGCTCTCCTGATATCCACCATCTGGTCACCATCAGAGAAGCCAGGTGCAGAGCACATGCTTGCAGCCAGGACAAAGGGCCTTTCAAGAAAATTGACTTAAAGTGTCTAAAAATATGATAACCAGATTGAGTGATAGGGAGGAGGGTGGCGGGTGGTGGCAGCAGTAACAGTAGTGGTGTTCCCTCTCTCTCTCTCTCTCTCTCTCTCTGTGTGTGTGTGTGTGTGTGTGTGTGTGTATGTGTGTGTGCACATGTGTACACATACATGGGAATATCATTATGCATTATGTCTGAATGGTTTGATTCAGATCCTAAAAATGTTTCATGAATGTTCACTTGTTTAAGGCTTGGCTGCCAGCTGAAAGGTTTTTTGATAAATGAATGGACCACACAAGCTCTGATTTAATCAATACATTAATCCATGGAGTTCTTACTGCATGAATTATTAAGTGGGCTCTAGTAAGAAGTGGATTGCTTGGGAAATGCTCTTAATGGGCCCATTTCTGTTCAGTCCCTTCTTCCTATGCATCCTGCCCACCAGGAGGTGAGCCACTTTGCTCTACCATGGTTTCCACCATATTTTGCTCACCATGCATAGACCCAGCAGCAATGGAGTCATAGGACCATGCGCAGAAGCCTCTCAAGCCCAAATAATCTTTCTTCCCTTAAGCCATTTTGCTCAGATATTTTGGCAGAGAAACAGAAAGTGACTAATACAGACCTAGCAGAAATATTACAACAAAGAAAACCATTCAATCTCTCTCTCTCTCTCTCTCTCTCTCTCTCTATATATATATATATATATATATATATATATATATATTTGCTTTGGAGCCTGGAACTCGCTCTGTAGACCAGGCTGGCCTCAAACTCACAGAGATCTGCCTGCCTCTGCCTCCTGAGTGCTAGGATTAAAGGCGTGCACCACCAACGCCCGGCTCAATCAATATTTTTATATGAATATTAGGATTACTGAGTGAACCAAGGTATTATTGCAAAATTAAGGGAAAGAATAGACATTAAGATCTCCAAGGAAGAAGAATTGGAATATAGTATCAAAAAGAGATAAAGGAGAAACTAGAATAGCAGTAACGATGGGGCAGGGCTTGAAGGGAATGTAGCAAGGACAACTAACCGTAAAGACCTTCTGAAAATCATATGGAAACATAATACTGTAGAAACTTCCTAAGATATATATGTATATAAAAGAAGTTTAAATGGAGTTAACATATCAAGGGGTAGGGGACCAATACCTCAGCTAGACGTCATATGCTACCAGGTAAAATCCCCAGCACTTGGAGTGAGTTATATTGCTGAAGACTATGAATACTTACAGAGTATTGAGGAATCTAGCTGGTACTTAACTGGAAACTTCACTACTACCAGCTAGTGTTCACATAATGAACCTTGATGCTGTTCTTAAGGTATATGCTTGTGAATTCTATTCCTATTTCTACTGCTCAGGTCTTTTATTTTTCTCAGTTTTTTATTTGAATTAGTAACAAGATAGTTTTACATGTAAATCCCAGTTCCCTCTCCTTCCCTCCTCCCCTGCCTCCGCCCTCACCACCCTACCTATCCCATAGGCTTTCTGCTCCCCAGGGAGGGTGAGGCCTTCCATATGGGGTCTTCAGAGTCTGTCATATCCTTTGGGATAGGGCCTAGGCCCATCCCCATGTATCTAGGCTCAGGTAGTATCCCTCTATGTGGAATGGGCTCCCAAAGTCCATTCCTATGCTAGGAATAAGTACTGATCCACTACAAGAGGCCCCATAGATTTCCGAGGTTTCCTCATTGACACCCACGTTCATGGGGTCTGGATCAGTCCCATGCTGGTTTCCCAGCTATCAGTCTGGGGACCAAGAACTCTCCCTTGTTCAGGTCAGCTGTTTCTGTGGGTTTCACCAGCCTGGTCTGGACCCCTTTGCTCTTCACTCGTCCTTCTCTGCAACTGGATTCCAGTTCAGTTCAGTGTTTAGCTGTGGGTTTCTGCTTCTACTTCCACCAGCTGCTGGATGAAGGATGGCGTATAAGTTAGTCATCAATCTCTTTATCAGGGGAGGACATTTAAGGTAGCCTCTCCTCTGTTGCTTAGATTGTTAATTGGTGTCTTTGTAGATCTCCAGACATTTCCTTAGTGCCTGATTTCTCTTTAAACCTATAAGGTCTCCCTCTGTTTTGGTATCTCTTATCTTGCTCTCCTCTATTATTCCCCCAACTCAAACTTCCTGTTCCCTTATGTCCTCCTCACCCCTCCTCTTCTCCTCTTCTCATTCTCCTAGCTCCCTCCCCCCTCTTCCCGTGCTCCCAATTTGCTCAGGAGATCTTGTACTTTTCCCCTTCTCTGGGGACCATGCATATCTCTCTTAGAGTCCTCCTTGTTTCCTAGCTTCTCTGGCAGTGTGGATTGTAGGCTGGCAATCCTTTGTTCTATGTCTAAAATCCATATATGATTGAGTATATACCATTTTTATCTATTTGTGACTGTGTTACCTCCCTCAGAATGGTTTCTTCTAGTTCCATCTATTTGCCTTCAAATTTCAAGTACTCCATTGTGTAAATGTACCACATTTTCTTTATCCATTCTTCAGTTGAGGGGGCATCTACTAGGTTGCTTCCAGGTTCTGGCTATTACAAATAATGCTGCTATGAACATAGTTGAACAGATGTCCTTGTATTGTTAGAACCCCGAAAACTCAAGTATTCGGGGTCCCAGGCTACGTTCGTGGTCACCCCAATCACCAGGCGGATTCAAGAGCTTGCTGCAAACTGCACGAGGCTTTATTGTAATTTAACGAGCTAACCCTATGTTAGCTCGGGTCTTTCACCCACCCGCCATGGCGGACGGCTAGAAAAGACGGTTTGAAGCCGCTGCGTACAGATCTTTATAGGGCAGCGTAAGGGGAGTGTCTAGGGGTACGCACAGGCTCACGATTGGTGTGCCTCCAGGCTTGGAGGGCTTGCCCTGTGTTGATTGGTCAACTGGTTGTTATGGCCCATAGGCCCTCCCAGGGTGGTTGCTATGCTCTCTACGTCATTGCTGTGCGCTTGTCCGTAAAGCACACCCAGAGCCATAAAGCATAGCGCCACCAGCTAACTTCTGATTGGTTCCCTGTCACGAGGCAGGCATCTGACTTTCTAGTGTCTAGGTCAAGGTCATGGAAACACGTGTTCGGCCGTTATGGCTCCCAAAAGGGAAGCCGGTTCCTTCAGTATGAATGTGCTTCCTTTGGGTATATGCCTAAGAGAGGAATTGCTGGATCTTGTGGTAGACTGACTCCCTGAAACAATGCTCATGTCTTCAAATCCCCTAAGCAATGATTCCCATGTGTACATCAATCATTGTATCCAATCAGAAAACAAGTCAGTTGGTGCATAGAGCATATTCACAGCATGGCCTTTGTACTGTAGTCCTAACTCCTTACCCACCTGTTGTTCCATACAGCTTAGGAGTGGGCAATGGAGAACAAGGCATAGGCTAAGCAGAAATGAATGGCTATGGGGCTGTAGGGACCGAGCAGGGATACAATGATTGGAAGTATTTGATACATTTTTACTTTAATGGGCCAGACGATTAACAATGGAAATGCTAACTACATGCATTCTCTTAAGTAAAGGCATTCACTTGCTTGTAGGCTTTATTCAGCATGGTTTTCCCTGCCCTTCATTTACATTCTAAAACAACTATTTTCCTTCTCCGGGATTATCCTAAAGAAAGAGTTTATTCTTCAGCAAGGAGAATAGAAATGTGGATTGTGTAATAGTAAACACAGTGTTTATAGACATAACAAGTTACATTCTAACCCCTTGCAGAGACGACAGTAAAGCAGAACCCCAAAATTGTCATAAGCCTTTAGTTTATGCACGTCTCTTGTGGTGTTTACTGTCTTCCAAACACAAGACTCCAACACAGCGCCTGGCATTTCAGTGAGATCAACTATCATTTAATAAGTAAACTAGTGAATGGTGTTCATAACCCTGGATGCCACTGACATTCGTCCTTTTAGTTTTGGTTATCATGCTGTAGGTTTACGTTTATCCTCACACACTGGTAAACATGGAAAATAGCTTCAAATCTGGATGAAGCCAGACCCCCCCTCTGCTTCTTAAGATCATTTACACATCTTCCTTGTTTAGCAGATAAGTTCAAAAGTGCCCTTGTTAGAGGGTGGCTTTACTAGGCAAAGTGACTCAAAATGAAGAAGTCTCACTCAGTTCCGGATACCTTTTTTTTTTTTTTTTTTTTTTAAGTCTGACACAAACGGAAGTGAGTATGAGGTAAATTTCAGGAACTTGAAGTAGAACAGAGATGAAACTCTAAGCAGGAAGCAACATAGTATCAAGCTGCTGGGGATGGAAACACGTTTGTGTCATGTGAGTAGCCATGACAGAAACCGCTTTCCTTAAATTATTTATGGCAATTGTGGTCACATTCATTTTAGTCCTGCCAGAATTTTTCAAGACACCAAAAGGTAAGTAAATCATCTCAATCGAGCCCTCCTTTCTCTAGAGCAAATTGTCAGCTAATGATGACAGAGGAGATCTTTGTGGGTGTACGATGCGTGAGCTGAATGAAGTTCAATGTCTCAAACACCTTTAAGTAAAAATGAGATCCCAATTTTAGTTGACTGCTGTCCAGCACAGGGCCTTAGGACTTGGTTATGGTTACAAACTGAAGATGAAAAGTATTTAAAATCTGTATTTAGATTCCAGGCACAGGACAGAAGATAATACCATTACATGAATTAGTCTTTGAAACGGTTTCCTTCCTTTGGAATAGTAGTACGTCTGTTTTTATATTCTGGAACTATTTACTTAGGAAAATGATGTCTATTTATTTTTATGTGGCCGAATTCATTTGATCACAAGTTGATGCAGATAATTTACTTGTGATTTTGGAAAAATAATTGTAATTTTAGTATTTTCAATATACAATAAAAACATATTGGTAGAAATACAAGCACTTTCTTGTGTGTTTGTGAGCATCCCGAACTGGGCAAAACCCCACTCTGAGAGCCGGTTAAAGAACTGTTACAGGGTTGTTGAAACTTCAGGGAAGAGGAGCAAAGGACAAGTTTAAATCCTGTTTGTGTATCATTAAGAGATTGGAAAACATGTTACTGTGGATGTTTAAGTGATAATTGTGCTCTTTAGCATTTAATAAGAAGAAAAAGAAAACACCATTCTATTACTAAATAGAAACCATATAAACTTATTAAAACTAGAGAAAAACTTATATTTGATAGCTTGCTGCAATGAATATTTATTGTTGCATATATGCAAAGCTAAGTATTCAGATAAAAATACTTTTGCTAATTATATTTGATGACATACTGCAATGATTATTTAATGTTGCATATTAAATGATGCTAAGTAGCCAGATAAAAATATTTTTGCTAAATAAGCACTGTAACTACAATTTTAAAAGTGATTGAATTTAAAATTTTTTCTTTTAGTTTGGTGTTTTATATTACTCAGATTAAGCAAGCATAGTGTATATTTTTGATGCTTATTTTTACTGGCTGAAAAATGTGTCCTAAGGAAAATAGAATAAAGAAAACCTATTTTTAAGATATTTTGGGCCGGAGAATAAAAACACATTTAGTAGCTATCTAAGCTGGGCCTTTTCTGTGTTTATATACCTATTACTTTGAAAAATTAGTTTGAATCTAATGAAAATCAGGTAATTGGCACACACAGTCTACTAAGTTGGTTAGTGCTCTGTGAGAGGTGGAAACTCTAGAAGCTTATCACCAATTGTGGGGAAGAGGAAGATAGGCATTGTGCTTTTGACTTTTAGTTCCTGCTAAAGTGTGACGCCACAAGTCCAGTACAGAGCGAAGATGTTCAGAGAGCAGCCTGGTGGGAGCACTAGTGGGTCTTTGAATCTGTAAACAGAAGGTAGAGTTTTTGCAAAATACACATCAGTTGAACTTCCTGGTCCTGTTAGTGAAGTGTCTATTTTTCACGAGGACACATGTCACTTATGATGTCTGTTCTCTCAGCTGCCACTGTTGCTTTCTGCCTTCCCAAACTGGAAAGAACTACTTCTGTTTCCTGGTCTGAGAACTGCATGGTTCTTCCGATTCCTTAGGATGATGAAATTATTCGGATACTTTGTTTCTAAGGATCCTTACTGCTGAACAGCAAACAAAAATGTTTGCAAACCATTGTCTTCTGATGTCCTTCCATGCTGGAAGCAATTTTGCTCAAAGCCACCATAAACAAAATGTTGATCATTGGGTAAACTGCTTCACACGTGAAAAAGTGTAATATGCTTTATAATGATCTATGTATGGGTCATTAGGATTATTGCTATAACCTAAACAGCTGTAGCCTTATATTGATTAAATTAAGGAGATATGAACATAATTATTTTGTTCCTTAATTTTGTCTGGGATAGTATCTTTCTATGTAGTCTTGACTGTCCTAGAACTCACTGTGTAGACAAGGTTGACCTCGAACTCACAGAGATCCTGCTTTGTCTGGTTCCCAAGTGCTGGTATTAAAGGCATGCACCACCACTCCCGATCATTAGTGTTAGTTTTTAATACCAACCTGAGTTATTTTATGAAATGAATTGAGTGGTCAATCAGCGCATATCATAAAGTAAAGAATTTGGTACAATTATTTACATGATAAGTGAGATTATTTTTGAAGAAGAAAAATGAATCTTGAGATTATCAAGGATAGTCTTAGCCTGGTAGGTACTTGTGTTTTTTCCTTCATATTGTATTGCTATGTTCACTTTAATTTCTAGAATCAATATGATAAAATGACTTAACTTATGAATTGATCACTGATACCCTGTCTTTACCCTGATTTCATGTCAACTCAGAAGGAATCTCAAGGTGGAACAGTATATACATAAGGTTTCATATATTTGATTTCAAAACAATAAACTCTATAAAACCTCAAGTTAAAAATTTAGCACCATATCTACTCATATGTTATCGAGAATGCATGCAAGTATTAGAATAATTATTAGTAGGAATCTTCAATTATTACAATTACATATTGCTGGCTATTTGGTCTAATTTTAAAAAAGGAGAGCTTAAATATTGCTTGCCACTTAACAGGCTGCATTGGCAAGATAACCTATTTTCCAGAATTGTTCTACCCCCCCCCCCTAGTTGGTTTAAAAGGCAGCCAGCACACAGCAGCTGATGAACAGTTTGACCCACTTAAAGCCCATGTAGAGAATGGAGATGCAGTTAGGGATGAGTATATTTTGATTCCAGGTTGCTCTCAACTACATCATTGATGATCTGCTTTTGATGGGTGTAACATTAAAGAGGGAGTCTGGGGGAGGGAACTGAAGAAATGGCTCAATGCTTAAAAGCATTGAGTACTTGGGTTCTATTCTCAGCACCCACATGGAGGCTCACAACAGTCCCAGGGGATCTTACATGGTCTTCTGGACTCCATAGCTACCAAGGATGCACATGGTACACAAACACACATGCATATAAAATTTGAAGTGGATACTTGGTTAATTGTTAGGTTGACCCCAATGATCTTTAATTGATTCTTTCACTTATCCACAGTGTCTTCTGTGTTGGGAAGGAAAGGCTACTTAAAGGAAAGGTAGACTCTTAAGGAGTCTTCAGTCATGAAGAGAACCAGTTGTCAAGCAATTAAGTACAACCCCATAAAGAGTAAAACAGGTTGTAAAAGGGTGTTATGGGAACATTAATGTTGTTTCCAGGCCTATGCTGGGAAGAGGTTTCTTCTGTTTCCAGTTGCCAAGAAAAATAATAACTTGGCGGAGTTCAAATAATCCCCCACTATTCTTCGTGCCTGCAGAGGCACTTTCAAAGAGATGTCATGATTCTTATTGATTTTCAAATAAAATGTTCTCATATCAATATCTCAAAACTTTATAAGAGCTGACACAGCAGGGTATAACAGATTTGCAGAAAGCGGGGCAAGAACATTGCGGATGAAAACACTACTAGTCTAATTGCATCCAGCTGTTTTGATGTTGCTTTGACGAGTCAAACTCATACGAAAAGTTCACTAGCTTTCATTTCTCTTCCATGTTACACTTTCTGGTGGAAATGGTAATATAATGAACAGTAAAACTGAGGAAAACCAAGAATGAAGGACCTCCACTTGTGAATTATAGGACAAACCCTCAGGTCTATAGCATGTCTTGACTATATTTATGACTCTATTATTAAAGGCAGTGTATTGAGGGGGCTGTAATAAATGAAATGTCATCCTTGCTCTCAAAATGGGCACCTAATTTTCTTCTTATTGACACTTTTATAAAAATTGAACCAGCTATACACAGTAAGGTTTAGGACATATGCCTATTTAAAGTTTGACTTGACAAAGGTCTTGTTGTGATGCCCAGGATACTCTCAAACTCTTAGACTCAAATGATTCTCCCACTTCAGCCTGCCAAGTGCTGGGACTACAGGTGTTCACTGTGTGTGTGTGTAGTGTCTGTGGAGGCAAGAGGTCAATGCCAGACATCGTCTCTACAGCTCTGTCCCTTAACTATTTCAGACAGGGCCTGTCACTGAATCTGAGCTTATGAATTGACTTGACAGGTTTTCTAGTAACCTCTAGGGATACTGTTTCCAACCTCCAACCCTAGGGTTACAGATGTGTACTGCAATGCCTGGTTTTTATGAGTGTGTTGAGTGCCCAAAGTCAGGTCCTCCTGCTTGTGTGGAAGGCACTTTAATGACTGAGTCATCTCCCTAGACCTTTGCCTCAAAATTCGTAAGCATTTTAACAAATGTGTGAATTTACATATACCAGATATCAGGTTAAATATTTTTATATATAACTCATTTTTAGCTGATTCAATATTTCAACTTAATGACTGGGAATATAGTTCAGTGGTAGAATATGCGTTTGACATATATGAGGCTCTAGGTTTGATCTTCATTATACATAAGTGCACACACACACACACACACACACACACACACACACACACACAGACACACCCCTCAGCCATGGTGAAGCATTATTCTCAAGACACACTAGTCTGAAAATCTCCATAAAGGACAAAGATCAGGTGCGTAAATTAATTTTGTTCTGACATTACTGAATTTTCTGAATCATTGCAGTTTTAAGATGCTACAAGAGGACATGCTACTATGCATTTTAGGCAACATGTGCTAACAAACATGCTGAAGTCAACTGTGCCCATCATTTCTGAAAAGTTGGCTTTATTGGCTGAGCCATGAAGTTTTGACACCAGCAGCCCTTGCTTGGATGCTTCTAGCCGTCTGTCTCATTATGCATTGGGGCCTGAGTGGCAAATGCTTTCTTGGTATACCTATTTTTGTTGTTTTTGTAGAAAAGCATGACATTTTCTTTAGAAATTATTTTTATTCATACATATAACCACTGTACTTTGCTTATATCTCTTTTCACCCCCCATTCTTGTCCTCTCAATGTCACTTATTCCTCTCATTCACCCTTTAGACTTCTGCCTGACTCACCACAATCTCCTTTGTGTTTTCATGTCCCATACATATACATATTAGAATCTAGAGTCTCTATGATAGAAAATGTGGCGTTTGACCTACTGATTGTGTGTTATTTCTTAACATGATTTCTTCTTTTAAATTAATAAAATTTATTTATTCGGTGTGTTTTTCACATCCTATGTCTTGATCCCATTCATTCCCCATCCCTTTGAGTCTGCCCATCACTCCTGCATCCCCAGGCCCCCGAATAAAGCAGAATTTAAGAGAAAAAATGAAAAAAATAAAAGGAGAAAAAAATTAAAAAAAAAAAGTGGGTGGGGAAGGAATTAAAAGTCTCATCACGGAAGCTGCAGTGAGACTCAACAAGTCACATCATATACCCCTTGATCCATACATCTGTACTTGCAAGTGTTCATTGCAAAGAGTCATTGGTCTGGCTCGAGGCCCCTGGTTTCCACTACACATTTGATGCTGGGTCTCCCTAGGACTCTTTCTAGACATCCCACTCGTGCCCTGTGTTATGAAGATCCTGCAGCTTTGGGGCTGTGTGTCAGGGCTCTTCACATGCTCCGGAAGATCATAGATGGGGTGGGTATTGGGGCAGGCCAAGTCATAACTCTGGGTTTGGGCCTGAGCAGCTGTCGGATTGGTTTGCCAGACGGGAATTGAGGGCAGCTGTCCCATGTTCACCATTTCAAGAGTGGCTCACCCACATCTCCACTAACAGAGTTAGATCTGTTGTGCTGCCATGGCAGAGTGCAGGGCCTGCTCTCCCAAGTGTGGCTGCTGGTGGCGATCGGGAATGGCTCTCCTACTCTTATGACTCTGTAGCTCTCACATCTGCCCAAGGCATTGATGTGTATGTGTGTGTGTGCGTGTGGGGGTGGTTAACATGATTTCTAATCCCATCCATTTCCTTGGGAATGACATAAGTTAATTCTTCTTTACAACTGAAGAGCTCTCTCTCTCTCTCTCCCCTCTCTCCCTTCTTCTCCCTCTCCCCTCTCTCTGTGTGTATCAGGTTTTCTTTACCCATTTTTCTTGTGGGGTATATCTAGACTGGCTATTATGATTAGTGCATCAATAAATATGGATGCACAAATATCTTTGTGGTATGCTGATTAACTCCTTCAGGTATATCTCCAGAACTGGTATAGCTGGGTTATATAGTGCGGTTTTTTGGCTGTGTATGTGTGTTGGTGACGGCAGTAGTGGGACATGTGTGTACCGTGATGCCCATGTGGAGGTCAGAGGACAACTTTGAGAGTCATCCCTCTCCTTCTACTTTGTGTGAGACAGTCTGTCTTGTTTTGACGATGCACAGCTTCCTCCAGAGTAGCTGGCCTATGAGCAGAAGAGGAATTCTGGCTTGACCTCCTATCTTACCAGGAATGCTGGGATTCCAGACAAGTGCCACCATGCCTGGCTTTTACATAGGTTCAAGGAATTTGGACTGAGGTTGTCAGTCTTGTTTTGCAAACACTTTCACCTACCGAGTCATCTCCTAAGCTCTATTTTTAGTTGCTTGAGACACTGCTGTACAAATTTCCCAAGTGGCTGCACAAGTTTACACTCCTACGAGCTGTGCATAAGGATTCCTCTGTCACCACATCCTCCCCAGCATTTGTCACCATTCGTTTTCTTGATGGTGGGTTAGCCATTCTGACTGTGCTGAGGTAGAATCTCGACATAGCTTAGTCTGTATTTCCTGATGGCTGAGGATATTGAACACATGTATTTGTTGGTCATTTGATATTCTTTTTTTTTTTTTTGGAGCTCTCTGTCCAATACATTTATCTGTTTGCTGACTGGATTTTTTTTTTGTGTGTGTAGTTCTTTATATATTCTATATATTTATCCTCATGTCAGCTGTATAGTTGACAACAATTTTCTCCTGTTCTTGTAGACTGTCTGTGTTCATTCTGCTGTGCACAAACAAGCCTTTCCTCTTCATACAATCAGGATGCCCATGTGGCTGGGTTCGAGTAAGTGTCCCTTTTGAGTTATAGACTGTCTATTTTTCCAACATTTTCAGGAGGCAGAAAGGGAGCAAGTTATCTCTCTGGCCTCGTTTTGTAGGGCACAAATCCTACACTTCAGAATTCTATTTTCATGAATTAATTACCCACATAGACTCCACCTCTAAATATCATCATATTGGGACTAGAGTTCAGGATATGAGTTTTAAGCGGATACAGATGGTACATTGTATTGGGTTTATTTAATTTTATGTGATGCTGCTAAATATTTTTCCTGAAGAGATTATATCAGCAATGTTTCTAGTGGCAAAAATACCATTTACTGGGCTTTCATTAAGTATCATGAAGCTACAGGTAGAATGCATATACTCTGATATTAATTCATATGTCTCTTACAAAGTTTACCAACAATTTACTAGCTGAAAAATAACTAATGCATTACAGAAATAACACTCAACCTAGAGTAGCTATCTGGCAAACAATGGGGAAAATGTCTGGCTATGGGGAAATCATTTTGTCTCTGCTTTGGAAGAAGTAAGGAAAAAAACTTTATTGAGAGTTTATGCACAGCTGGCCATAATATGGACATTGAGGTCCATATGTGTGAGGTATAAAAAGTCCAATGCGAGAAGTGAGTTGAAGGCCTTTTGGATCACTGGCACCATTAGATACCCAGCAGAGGCAAATACTAATATTCTGTGGAGGAAAAAATTCTTCAAGCCAGTCCTCATATAACTCCCAAATAAAATACCAAAGAAAATGAGCTATTCACCAAAAAATCATAAAGCACAGGAAGACTCAACAGACAGCAGTCAGATCTTCAAAGAATCGCAATATTAAAATTATGAAATACATATAAAATAAATACTTAGTTGTTTCAGTAGATAAGAGAAGCCATCAAAAATATGAATAATAGAAGACTACACTTGAACCTTTATCTCACACTATATGTGTAACAAACTCAAAGCAGATTAAAAACATTGTAAAAACAACAACAAAAAGCATTGTAACACCCAAGACTGTCAAACTGTTAGAAAAAAAAATCTTGACTTGATTGGTCCCTGCTATGACTTTTAGAAATGTCCTCAAAAGCACAGGGAACAAATATTTTAGGATAGACAAGTGGAATTGCATCAAACTAAAAAAGGAATCTAAACAGTTAACAATCAACACAGCTATGGACTAGAGAACGGTGTGACAGGTGTATTCACCAATTGACCTATCACATTGGAACCATGATTAAGACATAACTTTCCATCTCTCCAAAGCATCCTGTCTTGCTCCATCCCATAAGAGCCCCTCCACCACCACTATTGTGCATTTTTTCTAAATCTCATATAAACGGAATCATGGGGTGCACAGTTGCTTGTGTGGCTTGTTCAGTTTGGCAAAAACACCATTGTGATTCATCCATGTTGTTACTTGTAGTTTCTTCTCTTTGTCACTGAGTGATATTCCATCGTATGTCAGGAGTTCTTTTTAGATTCACTATTTGCTGGAAATGTGGATTGTTTTCAGTTCTTGGCTCTTATAACATTTAGTCGCTACCATAAAACTCATGTGCAGGTGAAATAGAAGCACCCTACCATGTGAATATGTTTTTATTTGTGTGCATAACTTCCTAGGAGTGAAATTTGGGGTCCATATGTTAAGTATATATTTAACTTATAAGAAAATGAAAATCTGTTCCCCAGTGTAGTTGTGCTATTTTGCATTCCTATCAGTAACATATGAAAGTTACACTTCATGGCAGCATTATTTTGAACAGCCGAATATGGAAACAACCCAAATGTTCACTGTCAAAAAGATGGATGAATTATGTAATATATTCATTCATAAGAGACAACAAATTAACTATGGTTATGTAAAACTGATATGACTAAAACATACTAAGAAAAAAATCAAATCACAGAAGAGTACATAGTGCAGTGCTTCCAAAATATGCTGTGGTACAGGGGGCAGTGAGGCTGCTCAAAAGGTGTTAGCAACAACCTGTTTCTTCATTTGAGGATAGTGATACTAATATTTATTTATTTTCATTCTTTTTTTCTTTTTCGAGAAAGGGTTTCTCTGTGTAGCCCTGGCTGTCCTGGAACTCACTCTGTAGATCAGGCTGGCCTAGAACTTAGAAATCTACTTGCCTCTGCCTCCTGGGTGCTGAGATTAAAGGGGTGCACCACTGCTGCTTGCGCCACCACTGTATGGTGTTATTTTCATTCTTTAATGAAAGCATCTTGCATGAAGCATCTCGTACAAATATGCATGTGATACGTTCTTAGAGTAAAATTTAAGGGAGGAAAATACAATTCTTTAGTGTTCCGGTTTGCTTGTCTTTGAAAAGGGGAAAATAATCGTCCTGGACCTTTGTCCAATTCTGTCATGTGTTTTCCTAACTCTATTTAGTATTCTGCATACTTCCTCAGAGAAGGTGTCAACTTGGTATTGAAGTAATTCTGGGATGCATTTGCTTCTCTCAGAGTAGGCAGGTAGACATCTGACTCCAGGATAATTAATGGAGGTAGTTAAGTTCATAAACCCTTGTTTATGGAGAATATACCCCACCCCCCATGACGAAAGTGGTTTGGAAGAATGATTTATTTCTTAAAACTTTATCAAGAAAGTCTGTGTCTTCTATTTATTCCTTTTCCAATAGAAATATTTAAAATTGAGGTTTAAAAGCCTCACGAAGTGACCAGCTGTCCAAATATAAAAGGCATATAATCGATTCTAGGGAGCCCGGCTGGCTGCTTATTGAATAAGGAGACTGCAATATTGATAGCAAAAATTTCTCACTCTCCTTTTCAGGCCATGTCATAGCAATATAAATTCAAGAAGCTGAAAATTTCATGAGATCAAAGTACCAGTGAGCAAGATGGAAAGGTGGCAGGAAATACGTTTTTCATGTGTTTTAGTAACATTGAGAAAACTATAAAGGAGAGCCCTCCATCAGTGGGTACATTCCCGTCTTCCTCCTTTGACATAGTCAATGCAGGCAATATAATGTTACAGTTACAAACTCATTACAATTTTTATTATAAGTATATTACACAAGGTAAACTTTGTGTGAGTGCAATTTGTTTCCTCCAAGAAAAATCTTTGTTAACAATTCAGTTTTGAAATTTCTTCACGGTGGGAAATTACATGTGAATTATGAGAGAAATAGTTTCAAATACAGAGGACTAGGACGTAAGCATCTAATTTATTAAATCATATTAAAAATCACTAGTAATAGAATGCATATGGCATTACTATTAAGATAGAAGCTTCACTTATTGAAAATGTCTTTAATACCAGCCAATAGTTTGGCTTCCTTTAAGTCTGAGCCAAGGCGCTGAATTAAAAGTAATCACTTTAAAAAGTGTAGCAGCTGTTCCATTGTGCTCTCTGTTACTTAGAAACCCTAAACCACATTTTAGAGAGGAGGTAAGAAGCCACAGGAAGGTGGGATTGGCCATGTCAGTTATTCCACATATAAAAAATAGCTGAAGGTGTGTGAATCACTGAAAGATGTGTTACCTATTCCTGAATTGATCATCACTGTTAAATGATCATTCTCAATTACACCACGAGCTTGGATTTGCTTATATTATTGATTAAATCACAGATAAGTCCTACCCCAGGCCAAGGGTGCATTTAAGTTTATTTATATATTTGCTTTTATTTGGTGTGCATTGGTGTCTTGCCTGCATGTGTGTCTATGTGAGAGCGTCAGATCTCCTGGAACTGGAGTTACAGACAGTTGTGAGCTGCCATGTGGGTGCTGGGCCCCTCCACATTTTAATCTGGAACACAGGATTATATTTAAAATTTTGAAATTTTTACTTTATTTTATGTGTATGGATATTTTGCCTTTGGGTAGGTATGTATACCACATGCACTCCTGATGTCCAGTGAGGCCAAAAGAGGGCATCAGGATCCCTGGAA
Source organism: Cricetulus griseus (assembly GCF_003668045.3). Taxonomy (NCBI): domain Eukaryota; kingdom Metazoa; phylum Chordata; class Mammalia; order Rodentia; family Cricetidae; genus Cricetulus; species Cricetulus griseus. The sequence goes on along the minus strand of NW_023276807.1, from coordinate 132,103,900 downwards.
CTGGAATTACAGATGGTTGTGAGTCACCATGTGGATGCTGAGAATTGAACCTGAGTCCTTTGGAAGATCAGTCATCTCTTTAAATTAACTCTTAACAACTGAACCACCTCTCCAGCCCCAAATGCCTGCATTTAAACAATACATTGTGGTGAGGAAGTGTGTCCTAACAGAAATGCATGACAGAAAAGAACTGCTCAGCCATGGCTGGGAAAAGACATTCTAAACAGTTCTCAACCTGTGGGTCGTGACCCCTTTGTGGATCCAATGACCCTTTCACAGTGGTCACGTAGGACTATCAGAAGACACAGATGTTTACATTATGATTCATTTACAGTAGCAAAATTACAGTTATGAAGTAGCAATGAAAGTAATTTTACGGTTGGGGGTCACTACAACATGAGGCACTGTATTAAAGGGTCACAGCATTAGGAAGGTGGGAACCGCTACTCTAAAGGCTTTCCTGGGGGCCAAATATAATAGACAATAAGTGCAAATTGTTAGATCCTGCAAGTGCTGCCTCACAAGGCAACAGGGGGCTTACAAATGTGATTAACAATAAGAGATATCCTGAATCACACATCTGGGCATGATACTTAATCACAAATGTCCTGATAAGAAAGAAACTGTGACAACTATTCTTAGTTGTCAAGTTGACTACATCTGAAATAACCAAAACCTAAGCCACTGGGCATACCTAGGAGGGATTTTTTTCTTGATTGAAAAAAAGAAATTAGGAAAAACCCACCCTAAATCTGGATCTTCTAGGGTAGGAAGATCCATCTTAAATCTGGACCATGCCCGTTGGTGGCAGCCTAGATAAAGGTCATTCATAGAAGAAGGAAGCTGGCTCTCTTTGCCTGCTTGCTCTCACTCTCACTGGTAAGTTTATTCCGTCACTGACATTACAGCCTACTTTTGGGGGATTCTGGCATATCCTGAAGAGCAGCTGAGACATTCAACCTTGTGGACTGAATAACTGCTGGATTCTCAAACTCCCCATCAGTAAGCTTTGTTGGATTAGCTGGACCACAGCCTGGGAGCTACTCTAACAAATTGTGTGTGTGTGTGTGTGTGTGTGTGTGTGTGTGTGTGTGTGTATGTATGTATGTATGTATGTATGTATATATGTGTATGATATACACATATATAGTCATTCTATCAGTTCTGTATCTATGTATATATACATTCTACCAGTTTATATGTATGTATAAATGGAAGAATGAAACTTGATCTCACTCTCACTGGCAAGTTTATTCCTTCACTGACATTAGAGGCCTGTGTGTGTGTGTGTGTGTGTGTGTGTGTGTGTGTGTGTGTGCGCACGCGTGCGCGAGCACACACACGCACGTGCGTACATATATCTATCTATCTAGATATAGTCATTCTATCAGTGACATTCTATCAGTTTTGTTTTTCTAGAAAATCCTGACTGACACACAGAGTCAAAGGGAACTTTGACAGAGCTAGGAGAGAAGAAAGCAGGGATACAGAGGAGAAATCACTGTGACTGCAAAGACAATGGTGGGCCATAAGCCAAGGAATGCAGACAGCTGTCAAAAGCTGAGGAATGCAGGCAACTACTAGAAGCTAGAAGAGACTCAGGAAGGCTCTTCTAGAGTCTTCAAAGATTTTAGACTTCAGGATTCTGACTATTGACATTAACATTGAACTTCTGGCCTCCCAAACCAGTTTTCTTGTTTTCAATGGCCAAGGTTGCAGTACTTTGCTCTATTGGACTTAGGAAACAAACACAGAACCACTGTCCAGATTTTGCTATCCTTTCTTCAGCTCCATGAAATTGATTATTTTAAAATGCATAGATTCAGAAAAACTTAAGATTTATCTGTTAAATTTCTTTTTTCAGTGGCTGCAGAGATTGGTTGGTATCCGAGAGTACTTAATGTTCTTGCAGAGGACCCAAGTTCAGTTCCTAGTGCCCATGTCAGACAGTGCTGACTGTTCCAGGGGTTCCTATACATTCTTCTGGCCTCCACGCACACATACATGACATATACAGGCAGACACAGACACACACAGACACACACAGACACACACAGACACACACACACACACACACACACACACACACACACACACACACACGCACGCACGCAGGCACGCACACACACACCCTTAAAAATTTCTCAGAGCAGAGGATTGCTAAACTGTTAGTGTTTCCAGTAACTTTCCTACATGGATATTTGTCCTCTGGAAATCAACAAGTTGAAAAACAAAATGTTTCAGTGGAGTAGATATTAATTCATGTAAGAACAAAACATCATCACAGACAGGTCATCATCTGCCTGAACAATGAAAAGCTTACTTTGTGTTTATTTAAAGATCAAAGCCTGGAAATCCACAGCTAAAGAGAGCTTTTTTGCTTATGTTTTTGTTTTGTTTTGTTTTTTTTTTCTTTGCAGAAAGAACACAAGAGCTTGCCTGCCGGGAAGTATGTTTACTTCCCAACCTCACGAATCTTCTTCCCTCCTTCAATTTTTCTTCTGTGGCTTTTCTGCAACCAGCAGAGGAAACACAGACCGTTATGGGACTCTTTCCAAATCACTCCAGTTTCCAAAGCTTCAGTAAGATTTGCCAAGGCATCACAAGTGGATTTCCGATGTGCTCCTTGTGTTTGGTTTGTGAATCCAAAGGAGACGTGGATCTCATTTCTCAGGAACAAACACCGAAAGGTAAACACAAAAGAATAGAGTAACATTTGCCAAGCCTAAATTAAGTCATTCTGAAAAAAAGCATCCCAGGGCTGGAGAGCTAGCACAGTTGGTAAAGAACTTATTGCCCTACCATGCAAAGATCTGGGTTTGAACACCAGAACCCACAGAAAAAGTAGGCACAAGGCTGGGCAGTGGTGGCACACCCCGGACGCAGAGGCAGACACAGGCAGATCTCTGTGAGTTTGAGGCTAGCCTGGTCTACCCAGTGAGTTCCAGGACAGCCAGGGATACACAGAAAAACCCTGTCTCCAAAACCCAAAAACAAAACAAAACAACAACAACAACAAAAGTCGTCACAGAGGCTGGAGGCTGGAGAGAGCTCAGCAATTGAGGCTTTTCAGAGGACCAGCATCCACATGGAACATCTTGCAAATACCTATAACTCTGGGGGATCTGATACACTCTTCTGGCTTCTGAGGCACTGCACTTATGTGTACATATGTGCAAGAGATGCATAATAAATATTAAAGTAATATTAAAGAAAAATAAAGAAAACACTGGCATGCTGGAGATCCTGCTTCTAATCCCAGAGATGCTGAGGAAGAAGGCAGAGACAGGCAGATCTCTTGAAGCTCACTGGCCAGACAGCCGAGGGTACTTGGTGAAGTTCTAGGTCAAAGAAAGACCCTGCCTCAGACAGAAGGCAAAAGGCACCTGAGGGAACAACACCCAAGGTTGTCTTCTGACTTCATAACCATGTGCATGCCTGAATATACTGTGCCCCACGCCCCATGCAAGCATTCTGTTTTAGCATCAAGTGGCACTGGAACACTCAGTGATTTGACTTTTGATGAGAGATTTCACAGGGCTTTGTGATGTTGATCAATTTTACTTTAATTTATTGAAGACAAAATACTTGTTCATAAAATCTGTCAGAATGCCAGTGTAATTCATATGTACTTGCTAGCTAAAATGTTAGCTGGATGTTCTTTTCAAAGGTAGTGATTATTTAAAAAGCAATTCTAAGTAAGTACTTAGCGTTCACCCACTCACTGAGTATGAGTTGTCATTTTGTCTGGTTCTTCAGTGGCCCTCTTGAGGGCAATGTCTTTGTCTTTGTTTACTATCATATTCCTCCTTTCAGCATCATTACCGATGTAAATCATAATAGATACTCAATAAATATTTGTTGAGTGAAGGAAGAAACAAACAAAAGAATATCTATATATTCCCTGCAGTGCCTAATGGAGCATTGAATGTCATCATGGCTTCCACTACTAAACTGATGTAAACCTAGTTATGTGGGAAGAGGGAACCTCAACTAAATAATGGCTCAGATCAGAATGGCCTGTGGTCGAATCTGTGTGCCACCGTGGGTGGTATAGTCCCTATTTGGGTAACTGAGCAAGCCAGGGGTCCCCAGCCAGTAAGCAATATTCCTCCATGGTCTCTGCTTCAGTGTTTGCCTCCAGGTCCTGGCTTTGAGCTCCAGCCTTGGCTTCCTCCAGTGACAGACTGTAAGTTAAGTAAACCCAAGTGTAACTGGAGGTTTTTGTTGTTGTTGTTCCGCCAGGTCCTGATGCCCTTTCAGTCCCAAATAAGCAAACAGATGCTATATTAATCATAAAACTGTTGGTCACTGGCTAGGGCTTCTTATTGGCTAGCTCTGTGCTAATTATTTTTGGTTGTGAGCCTAGCCTTTAATGGTGCAGCCATCTCTCTAGCCTGCTCTGTGTTAATTAATAACCCATTTCTATTAATCATATATTTCCATGTGGTCTTGACTTACCAGAGAATGCCTGGGCTTGTTATTCCTTTGTGGTCTACATGGCATCTCTTCTCATTGTGCCTTTCCCCACCTCCCTCTTCCAGAATTCTCCTCGGTCTCCTAGTCCTGCCTTTCTTCCTGCCTCTATTGGCCAAACTGTTTTATTCATCGACCAATAAGAGAAACACTTATACAGAAGGACATCCCCCATCACCTAAGTTGTTTTTGGTCATAGAGTTTAATCACAACAATAGAAAACAAAAAGAACAAGTATATATGATATATGATATAGTTAATTGAACTGAATCAACCTGATCACCGAGAAATAAGCAATTTATTCACAATTGTAAAACATGCTGGTGGCTTCAAACATCACTATCAGATCACCACCATTGTCGTCATCATCATCATCTCCTGTTCACCGAAGAGCTCCTGTGTCACTAGTTACAGAACTTTTTTTCATTCTTTAAGAATAGTAATAACATTTCCTGGCCTTGGCTTTGGGCAAAATTTGTATTTCTGTAGTCTTATAATCATCCTAAGATTCTGCCCTGAATTTACAGAAAACAAGTTGGGTCAGTACCTCTTCAATGATGGAAGAATAGCAAGCATTTTAAAAGCAGGTGGCTGGTAGACATCACTACTCTGCTGCCTCAAACATAAGTGAGCAGGGCTTTGAAATGTGTCACAGTCATTCTGACTGTGTAACAAATCAGCCCGTGGAGAGTGGCTTGGAATGCAGTAACCCCCTTTTCCTTTCTCTCTTCTTTTCCTTTCCCTTCCTCTTTGTCTGCCTTTCTTCATCTTTGTTTTCCCTCCCCTCTCCTGGCCCCCCCTCTCCCTCCTTTCCTCAAGTTCCTTCTGGATCAGAAATTCAGGATGGGTAACAGATAGACTTTTCAGGCTTGGGGCAGTTCATACTGTTGCAGTTAGTGAGTAGATGCAACAACCCAGGGGAACCAGGGCAGCTGGGGACAGCTGAGGTCTCTCTTTTCACACAGTCACCTGGGAAGAATGATCTTTTCCTTTTTTAAAAAAATATTTATTTATTTTTATTTTTTGTGTGTAAGAGCTTTGCTTTTATCTGTGTACCATGTGCATGTAATGCCCACCAAGACAAGAAGAGGGCATTGGATCTCCTGGGACTTGAGTTACAGAGGGAGTGAGCAATCATGTAGGTGCTGGGAATTGAACCTGGGTCCTCTGGAAGAGCAGTAAGTGCTCTTAACTGCTGAGCTATCTCTCCAGACTCCATTTTTCCTTTATGCATTTGTCTTAGGGGACATTCAGGTGGTTTCCCTATTTTAGTTATTGTGGCCGTGGGAATGCAAATATGTCTTCATGATCCCAATTTCAGGTCTTTTGGATACATGCCAGATAGTGAGCTTGCTGGAGTGAACGGTGTTTACATTGTTCTCTTTTGGAGGAACTTATTTACTATTTCCCATATCTGACTGTGGTGCTAACTTGTGTTTCTATGGTGATGAGTGATGCTGAACATGTTTCCATATACCCATTGGACATCTGTATATCTTTTATGGATGTAGACCTTTTAACAGATATAACTATCTGTTCAAGTCCTTTGCACATGTTTGTTTGTTTAGACACATGGTTTTCTTATGTTAATAATGGTGGGCTTGAACTTCTGGTATCCAGTCCTCCCGAGTAGCTGAGACAGCAGGCATTACCACTGTACCTGACATCTGCCCATTTTAAAACTGGTTGTCTGTTTTTCTCATTGTTGCTCCTTCCTTGACAGGAATTCCTTACATATCCTGGATATTAACTTTTCTCAGTTCTAGTCTGTGAATATTTTCTCCCATTCTTCAGACTGCCTTTTCACCCTGTTGATTGTTTCTTTTATACTGCCTTTCTGTTAGCATTCATCTAGGACTTCCTTGCAGCAAGGTAGCCAGAAATTGGCTTTTCATAGTGATTTGAGACTCTGGTCTTTTCATTCCAAAGGACAAAGTGGAATTGTGCCACTTTTTCCTGCTTGGTCATGTAATGTTATTTCTTCCACATTTGACTATGTTAAAATTGGGTCTGTGGTCTTGAGAAAATGACCACACAATCCAAAGTATTTCAGGAAGGCAAAAAGATTTGCTTCTGCGGAGTGGCGTGTAGCCAGCCATAAGCAAGCAAGCAAGCATGCCCTGCAGGTATCCCACTGGACTTTTATTTCTAACTCAAAGGGTCCTGGGCCTCACTCTGAGTGGCCAGAACTCAGCCTCACATTGTTATGCTTCTGGCTAATGTAGGCGATGCAGTTGATAAACGGAGAACAGGATGCAACACAGAGCACATGCTTTGATCTTAAAAAACTGCTGACTGGGGACAGATTTTTGGCAGGTGGTGTCTTTACAAAGTTCTTTAAAGACACAGCTAACTGTGTCTCATTTAAACCTTTTATACAAAAGACAATGTGTTTGGTTTACATCCCCACAACTTAGAAGCCAATGTAACTCTCCAGGACACTATGGGGAGGGAATTAAGTTCCCCCTATTTGGGGGAGGTTGGTAAAGTTTTGGGATAACTGAATTGTGTCCTCTCGAATTTTAATGTGTTGAAGTATTAGCCATCAACACCTAAGAATGAGATGTTGTGTGGAATAAGATCACGATAGAGATAATGTTGTTAAGATGAGGTCACCAGCCTGGAACCTGATCTAGTGTGACTGATGTCCTTGTAAAAAGGAGACATGGGGGTTAGCTGGCACTCATCCTTTAAGTACTTGGCAGGCAAGTGTGAGGATCCAAGTTAGATCCCCAGAACCAGAGAGAAAAGTTGTGTGTGTGAGACACACCCCTGTAATCCCAGCAATGTCAGGTGGAGAGAGGATCCCTGGGTATGATGGCCAGCCAGTTTAGCCAATCAGCAAGCCCCAGGTTCCAATGAGAAACAATGTCTCATCAGAACAAAGTTTCTACAGAAGAACATGGTTGGCTTCTCCTTCTACATGTGCAAGCACACATGCACTCCTGACCACACATACCAGTTTACCTGTGCACGCACCATGCAGATATGTGGAGACAGAGAAACACACACAGGGAAAGTACCACATGAAGATGAAGGAAGAGAACAAGGTTGTGCTTCTGTGAGCCAATGAAAGCCAGGGATTGCTAGCAGTCACCAGAAGAGAGGAACAAAAGTAGATCATTCTCCACAATCCTGCAGGGTCCAAGCCTGCCAGCACTTTCGTCTTTTACTTCCAGCCTTTAGAACTAGGAGATAGAGACAGGGGCTGGAAAGATGGCTCAGCAGGTAAGAGCACCAGCTACTCTTCCAGAGGATGGAGATTCAATTCCCAGCACCCACACTGATGCTCAACCAATTGCAACTCCAGACCCAGGGGATCCAATGCCGCCTTCTAGCTTCCATGGGCACCAGGTGCACTATACATCACACACACACACACACACACACACACACACACACACACACACACACACACGTAAAAACATCCATGCACATAAAAATTTTTAAAAAGAAAAAGAAGTATGAGAAAATTTAGTTACTCAGTTTATATACTTTGTTGTATTTCTAGAAAGCTTGGGCAATGTGGAATGGAAAACATTGTGAACATTTTAAAAAATTTGATCTGTCCCACAAATCTGTGTGTTCTCTGAAAGGTTACAATACTATTTTACCCCGATGGTTTTCATGATTTAAAAATTCACCTTGATAATTATTTGCAATGCCCATAGCTTCATTTTTTTATTTTATAGAAAAGAATAGATTTAGGGCTTTGCTTGGTTATAACTTTTCTTGAGACAGGGTCTTACTGTGTACCTCTGTGAGGCCTGGTACTGACGATGTAACATTCACTGTCCTCAAAGCTGTAACAGTCCTACCTCAGCATCCTCAGGATTACAGGCATGTACCATCACAGCCAGTGAGACTTAGCTTGGATTGCATTTCCTTGTTAGATACTGCCACTCTGCAAATAACCTGTCTTAACTTCTTTCTAGGTCTTATCACGAGGGGATCAATGGAAGTGAAGGCAAATGACTTTTACTCACCCTGTCAGCATTTTAATGTCACGGTCGCTCTTCTAGTTGACCCTATGAAGGAATACAACACTACCTGTACCCCTGAATACCACCCTGGAAAATCTACAACTGTAGAAGAAGAGCCAAGCAGGGAAAATTCTCTAAACCATACTTGCGGGATTGTGGGAAACATGAGTAATTGTACTCATGTCTTCTTGCACCTAGCAATGGATGTGAAATGTAAGTTTGAAATGAAATGAGAGGAAAAAGGAGAAGTTGGGTATACACACTTAAAATTAAGAAAGGGCTGTGAAATCCACCAGAAATCAAATGGCTGAAGAATTTCATTGCTGAAATAATACTGCCCCAAAGAGTATTAATCTTTTTACCTGCTTTCTTTCAAAGTGTGTTTTTAAAAAATATTTATTTATTTATTTTATGAACATCAGTGTTTTACATGTCTGTATGTCTGTGTGAGGGTGTTGGATCATCAGGAACTGGAGTTCCAGACAGTTGTGAGTTGCTACGTGGGTGCTCGGAATTGAACCCAAGTCCTCTGGAAGAGCAGCCAGTTCTCTTAGCCACTGAGCCATCTCTCCAGCCTCCTTAGAGTGTGTTTTGATGGGACTCAGTCATAACCTGAGACAGAGGCGGTATGTGTGGGTTGTGATCTGAGGGACACTAGAAAGGTCCTCTGTCCTAGGATAACTACAACACACCTGGTGTCTGTACTTGATGGAAAGCCAACACACCTCAGTACTCAGAGCTGGGAGTTCTTTTAAAAGGCAAATATCCATGCATGATACACTATTAAAGCTGCCTTCGAGCCAGGTTAACACATCCTCTCAGAGCTGACACAGCCTGGGGGAGAGGACTTTTTGGATGTGATGCTGTGCAGATTAGGCTCTTGGAGGGCGACTGGCTGATTCTGAGGGGAAAGACATTTAAATTCTGTTCAAGGCTGATTAGATTCCTTGCATCCTGTTCTGAACCGCATAGTTAATGTTTTCTAGTAAGCAGCGTGTCCCCACCTCACCCATAAAATCTATTATTAGAAAGCATTTTATGACATTCATTTAGTGAGTACCTTCTATATGTCAAGTACCATGACCAGATGGGGGCCCAGAGTCAGACGACCATAAAACCAGAGAAAAGAATCACACAGAAACAAGGGTCTCCCCCCTACACCCCGAGTGGCAGGTGCTACCACAGAACTGTTTGCTAGGCATTTTGGTGCTCCAAAAAAGATGGAAGCCTTCCCTATCGCTTTTGCTTTTCTAAAGTTTAATCATCTTAAAGGCAATTAATATTTTAAAATTCTGTTTTTAGCAAACATAGACATGTATAAGGTGTAATCTCCTCAAATGACACAATCAGCTGGGGACCAAGTGTTCAGTCACAAGCGTCTCTGGGAACCATCCAAGCTGTAACACTGGCAGAAACTGATCTGATCACTCATCTCCCTGGCCATTCATCGGCTTAGCCCAGTCCTCTGTCTCTCTCTGCCTTCCGTTGCTGTCCCATGTCCTTTGCTCCTGCTGCACCTTTGTTAATTTGAGGGCATATTTGGGGGCTGCATGGCCCATGGCCATGATGATTAATCGCACACAGCTCTGATGCTAAGGCTACTTTGTAGCACTCTGGATGTACAATAAGAAAATTGATATTGGCATCACCTGGAAGTGAAATTAAATGCCAGGATTTTGAATTAAATGGATCCCTGGGAGCCACTTGGCCAATTTCCTCATTTAGTAGCTTCATTTAATATATTGGAAAAGTGTACAGGAGACCAAGTGTCCCTGTTACAGTTAAGGCAGCAAGTAGCTTTTCTGTTAAAGGCACATACCACCACTTTGTCTCTTATCTAATGCTCTATCTCATTGTGTTGAATTTTTTATTATATATATATATATATATATATATATATATATATATATTACACCATGGCACATGAGTAGATGTCAAAGAACAACTTGCAGGAGTTGGTTCTGTCCTGACAGAACTCAGACGGTTGTCAAGTGCCTATGTCTGCCACATTTATTGATTTTATAGTTCCTATTTTTTTTAAATTTTTACAGCTGTCACTTGTTCCGTGAAGATCACTTGGTACATTTTAGTGCTATTAGTTTTTATGCTCAGTATCATCCTCATTATCCACAAAATACTTGAAGACCACAGGAGAATGCAGAGGTGGCAGAGTAAGTACTGAGAAATAAACCCATTGTCGTATGTATGGCTTTGCCCAGGGAAACATGTACAAACACCTGTTTGCCCTAGTTCTGTTGGCCACTTACTGTGTACCTACTGTGTAAATGCTGGTTCTGAAAGTATAGGGAAGACAGCAGCACCAACATTCACGGGCCTTTCTCTACATGGTCAGGCAAATGGAGAAGGGCAGGGTGAAGAGGAGGAGTTGTCAGGACGGTGGCTGGGAGGCCTACTGGAAGTCCGGATAGAGAGAGGTGGAAGATGACACTTGCAGAGTTAGAGACCCTGAGGAGAGTGGCCTCTAAGTAACAATCTGAGTGTAAACAATCCTTAGTAAGTATAGGGGGTGTTGGTAGAGTTTGGGTGGGACAGAACTAAAAGGAGTCTTTGAAGAGCAGGGTGGTTAAACAGCTTTAACAATTGCTATGACCTGGCATTCTATCAGAATGGATTGTAAATGTACGTGGGCATATACCAGCTGGCTGCATATCAGACTTGATGGACAGTTCTTCTACAACCAGTTGATCTCTTAAAGACAGTATAAAAAGCATCATCATGATAATAGGCTCTGAAGACATATTGACTCAAGTTAGATACTCATATTGCCATCTATAGCTTTGAGTGAGTTACCATCACTAAGCATGGCTTTCTCCAACTGTCCTATGGGGTACTTGCCTCTGCCCCATGGAAATCACCCAAGGAGTTGAATAGTGTCGGGGCACAGTTAATTCTCCCCTCCCCCATCTCTTTTTTAAAGATGGGTTTCTTTCTGTAATAGCCCTGGCTCTCTTGGAACTCACTTTGTAGACCAGGCTGGCCTCACAGAGATCCACCTGTCTCTGCCTGCTGAGTGCTGGGAATAAAAGGATGTACCCCCCCCCAGCTTTGGTTTTTTTTTTCTCTTCTCTTTTTTTGGATGAAGGATTGTAGTATGGCCAGACAACGTTCACTTTTTAGGCTCTTATGTTCTTTGACAGGCAAGGCTGTTAGTCACCACAGCAACAGAGTAAGTAATGGTCAGCTGCAGACAAGCAAGGGTGCCATTGATTCTTTGGGTTAAGACTTTGTTTCAGGAATTTTTGAGAGTAGTTTCAGGTCAAGTCTTATCTCTGACACCTTAGTAATAAAGGCCTGAAGTGTTATGGTTAATGACATGTCCAAGTTGTGTACTTGTATAATGATTATTTTCCTTAGATGATCAAAGTGTGTGTCCTGGATGGCCTTAACTGTCAACTTTACACAGTCTAGAATAATCCTAGAAGGGAGTCTCAAGGGAGGGGTTGCCCAGGTCAGATTGGCCTTTGGCCGTGTCTGTCAGGTGGTGGGGCTGTCATGGATTCATAATTGATGCAGAAGGACCAAGCCCACCATGGACAGCCCCATCCCTAAGCAGGTGGTTCTGAACTGCATAAGAAGGCCAGTTGAGCTGGGCGTTTTGGTGGTGCACACCTTTAATCTCAGCAGAGGCAGGCCGATCTCCATGAGTTTGAGGCCAGCCTGTTCTACAGAGTGAGTGCCAGGACAGGCTCCAAAGCTACACAGAGAAACCCTGTCTTGAAAAACAAAAACAAACAAACAAACAAACAAACAAAACAAAGAAAGCCAGCTAAGTACAAGCCAGTCTTCAAGCCAGCTAGCAAGCAGCAGCCTTCATGGTTCCTGCTGCACTTCCTGGCTGTGAAGTGAGTTCCCTGGTGGGAGGTGACAGGATGCAGCCTTGATTCCCCTCAATGCTGAATGTGACTGGGAAGTCTTTCCCTTTTTTGTCTTAGCATTTGTCATAGCCAGCAAATGAACCAGAGAAGAATATAAACAGTACCATTGTTTTCTTTTTTTTTTTTTCATGAAAAGGGGGAAAACTCACAAACTCAGGAAAGTTAAAAGTTTTATTCAAATCTACACAATTAATAAAATGCCGGATTAAAGCCTTGGTATCTTTTAGACATTGAAATCTTTGTTAGTTTGGGCAAATGTGTGGTAGCTGAAAATAATTCATATGTCTATATTTCTTGAACTATTTTTCATATATGAATGCAGATTGAGAAAGAGAGAAGGTAGGAAAATGCCTATAAAGACACGGGTCACAATGGGAAGTACATTAAATTCTTTCAAATGTTTAACCAGATGACAAATTCAATGGCTTTCAAAGGTTTTCCTTCAGAGTTTAAGCATATAAAACAATGAAAAAACCCACAATACCCATGCCACTGGATATAATTAATCTGCAATGCTTCCTAAATATTCTGTATATCATATCCATATGATACGTAGATAAAAATGGTATTTTGTAAATACAGGCTGGTGCTTTTCATTAGCAGATGGACATAACATTATTTATGGTAGAGGAGAAACTATTACTTTTAGAAAGAGTCTATGGGGTTTTTTGTTATTGTTATGTGGCTTTTTGTTTGTTCGTTTGTTTTGAGACATAAATTCACTATGTGGCTCTGGCAGGCCTAGAATTCACAGTGTAGACAAAGCTGACCTTGAACTCACTGAGATGTATCTGCTTCTGCCTTCAGGGTGCCAAAGGCGTGTGCCCACATGCCCACATGAAAGACGACTTAATGATGAAAGCCCTTGATGCCGGTTGCCCCGCACCCCCTTGAGCCTGCAAACCCACAGATTATCTCTGTGATAATCCTTCAAACTAGCACAGGGAATGCAACGAGAAATTGAATTTGGAAGGGAGTGGCTCAGGGACCACTTGTAGTTCAGGCTGCCTTCAAACTCAGGATGCTCCTGCCTCAGCCCCACAAGTGCTGCAAATTAGAGGCCTAGACCACCGCAGCTGGCAAAATGTGCTGGTCTGTCATCTAAATCTTTAATTTCTTTTCTTGGAAAAGGTCATAAATACAAATCTACATCCGTTCTCTTAAGAGGAAGTGACTCTGCGGAGCTGAGCGCTTTGAACACGAGGGTTATTCCAGGTGAGTTCTGCGGCATCAGACAGCACCAGACCCGGGATTCCCAAACCACGCCCTCTCAGTAGAGCGCAAACTCCAGATCTGAGTTCATTTTAAGTCCCCTTGAGTTCAGAATAAAGCAACTGTGGGCAAATGAAATCCAGCTTAGTACGTCTCATTATCAGGGGACAGTTATGATCAAAGCCACCTCCGTAAATAATGGAAAGTTTGCCTAATTGGCAAGAAGACGCTCATGTGGGCAGGCAAGGGAGAGAACTCCGTGGGGAATGAGCCTGGGACTTATTTTTAAATGAGACAAGATACCATTATTTCTCAGAATTGCAAGAAGTAATTGTAGAGTGGGCAGAGCTTCTGCTGGAGCCGTCACTTCACGGGTCGTCGTTGTGTAAAGAGAACTTCTAATAGCCTCAATTAAAAAGCCCCCTGTCCTCTGCTGAGCACAGAGGGAATAAGGTGTCCTAATTAGAGCAGCTAAGAGGGCTGTGAGCACAGACGCTTTGGTTCCAACTTCATTTCTTTCTAATTGTGAGGCCTCCTTTAGAATTCCTGCTGTCAAACCACATTAAAAAAGAAAGACGACGACATGGATAGGGGAAAGTCCTTCTCCTTTACCAAAGATAAAGGATTTTTTAAAAACTGAAAACCCAACGTTGGGCAAGCTAGGCAAGCACACTACACCACTGAACTATGCCCCCCCCCTTTAATTTTGAGGCAGGACTGCACTAAATTGCTCAGGCTGGCCTTGAATTTACTGTATAGCTGTGGTAGGGCTCAAACTTGTGACCCTCTCACCTCAGTATTATAGGCCTGTGTCACAAGGCCTGGCTTGCATTTAGTTTTCATTTTAATCTCTTCCAGTCTGTGCAACAGTTCCTGGCTATTCTCCCTTTTTCTCTGTCAGACAAGGTCTTACTATGTAGCCCAGGCTAGCCTCAAGCTTATATAGTTCCCCTGTCTCAGCCCCTGTGTGGTAGGATTATGCTCATATGCCTGGAAAGAAAGAATATTTTCGACTCCTTGAAAAATGATAGAATTGAGCTGTACTACTCATATTCTTTTGTCTCAGGTGGGTGAACAGCTCCTTTGCACTTGGTGAGAAGTTTACACAAAAAGAAGCTTCAGATCTGGTGTGTAAACTCTTTTCAAACATGAGAGGAAGCTGGACAACTCCCTGCCTTCCATTGCAGGGCAGCAGCAGTCACCTATGGACACAGCCAGCATTTCACTGGGGACCATGTGCCCAAGGCTTTTGGTAGCTATCAAAACAGGCAGCCACAAAGATGCTCAGTCTGGGAACAAACTAGTCTGCGTACCCCTAAAGATCTCAGTTTAAACATTTTAGGCTTCCTAGTTGGAATCAGCAAATTATTAGGCTGTGGCTAGAAGTAAGCATTATTTAGAAGATACTCATCATCAGCTGTCTAGGAGTCAAGTTTATGGAAATCTTGTGTGGCTCACAAAAATTTTTTTAAATTAATGATATAAAAAAAAAAAAACCCTGGAGTCGTTTTAAGGAGAAAAATAGTTTTTGTAAAGGAAGAAAATGATGATTCTTCTGTTTGTCTCTCTTGTCTAGTATACCTGCCCGCCCTCACCCCAGGAATGGTTCAACCCAGCTCTGCTGAGTTCTGTGATTGCCTGAGGAAGTCTGGCCATTTCTGTTCCCTAGCCATAATTCCCAGCACAGCAGTCTTGTCTGAGAACAAGTCAATTGTTCCCCTGTCACCTTAGATAATTGCGGGAGTCACAAATTTTAAAGCCTGGCTAGCCACAAGCTGAGCCTCACAAGTTATATTTATGAGCCTGTGGTTTTCCTGCACCCACAAAAAACAGCCTCAGGTCTGCCTTCTCTGTAATGGCTCTCACTAAAAACCCTCTGGCTTTATTACCAGGCATACATAGTAATGTTCAGGGCAGATCCAGGGTGATGACCCTTTTTTTTTAAGGACCAAGAATCCCTTTGAGGTTTAGCATCCTCAAAAGGAAAAGCAGTAGGTCCTTCTTATTTATGTTCTTTAACCTGAGTGCTCCCCCTTCCCATTCTAAGCTGCTCTTTCTGAGAGAGAAGTGGAAAGAAAATCATGTCTCCCCTGAGTGCTGCCTTTAAGGCTGCTCTTTGTCATGACGGATTACAAGCAGCTGTGAGAGGTAAGGGAAAATGTGCCCGTATGAGTCTCTGGAAATACAGTAACATAAAGAAAAAAAAAAAAAAAAAAAAAGGAATTCCAAAAAGTGATGCCTGTGTGCCACAATCAACAGAGCCTGTTGTCAGTGCTAGCCACTCATTACATTGTAACACAAACACACATACACACTGAGATGTGGAGAGGCTCATCCATCCCCAAATCATCCATCCTCTAAAAAAGAAACAAGGAGGACTCAACAGGATCCTATCTGCCCAGAGTCTGACACATATTAGAGCCATGTGGAAGAAGTGTGCCTCTGATAGTTCCCTCTTTGCCTGGAAAACATGATGATGGCTCATGTTGTCTGTCTTGGTATTAATTTCCTTAATATCTTATTTATTCAGTTATTATTTTGGGATGCCATTCAATCACGATAAAATTTTATCAAACAGCACAGCCGTAGGGAAGAAACGGGTATAGGAAAGGGGAGGTAAGCAATAAATGAATCTTGCCAGGTATAATGGCACACACCTTTAATCCCAGCACTTGGGAGGAAGAGACAGGCTGATTCTCTGTGAGTTTGAGGCCATTCTGGTCTACATAATGAGTTCCAGGACGACCAGAGATACATAGTGAGACCCTGTCTTGAAAATACCAGAAATAAATTTAAAAATTAGAAATAAATGGATCTGAAGGATGGGAGAAGTGAGCATGAACACACAGAGCAAGAATGATCAGAAGGAACATAATTCTCTTCATTGAAAACATGGACAGCTAAGGATATCAAAGAACAATGAGAAATGACAACCATTTTAAGAAAGGCATTTTAAAAGAGATTTTATTTGTGTGTGTATACACACACACACACACACACACACACACACACACACACACACACACGATTGCTCACAGAGTCCAGACAAGAGTGTTGAATTGCCAAGAACTAGAGTTATAGGTGGTTGTGGCCTTTGGAAGAGCAGTGAGCACTGCAAACTTCCAGGCTATCCCTCCAGGAAGGCATCTTGAGAAATATTGGTTGCTTTTTGTTGCTGTGAAAAGTAGGATCAGAAACAACTTATAAAAGGAAGAATTTACTTCCGTTTATGGTTCCAGAGGGATGAGAGTCCAACATGAGAGGAAGGCACAGTGGCGAGTGCTGGGCACAGCAATAGAAGCAGGAAGCTGAGAGCTCACATCTTCAAACCCACAGCATAAAGCAGAAAGAACAAACTGGAAATTGTTCAAGTTTTTAAATTCTCAAAGCTGGCCTCTGAGAACAAGTTTCCTCCAACAAGGCCTTACTGCTCAAACATCCCCCAAAGAGTACCATACAAGAGTACCGGATGTCTACATATGTTCTTTGGGAGATATTTTCAATGTATTTGTAAGGGCTACAGCTTTTGCCTAACATGAGAAGGATCCTAGATTCAATCTCAAGCAATACAAAAAACTAACAACATCATCAACCACAAAATCCTCTAGAAACGATGACTTATGGGTTGACTAGAAAGAGAAGCCAAGACTAAGGTCATAGGAAGTGGCCTAGGACATAAAGAATGGGATGTAAGCACTGCAAAGCCACTTTGACTGTAAAAGACTAATGGATTGGGGAATCAGTGAGTTGCCTGTAGAAGCCTTAGGAAAAATAAAGAATCTGATATTAGAAGATAAACAAGAGTTTAGGAGGCCAAGAAGTCAAACAATATAGCCCAAAGTCATAGCCTGGGAATTGGACAGCAAGAAAGTACTTCCTTGTATCTCTACTGTTGGGTGTGCCATTTGGCCAAATGGCAACTTTGTGTCTCTCCCTGGATCACACATCCAAGGACAAGCATCTGGGGGAGGAACTGTCCTTTCTTTGAATTTCTGAGTTCTTTTTAAAAAGTTTTAAAATTTATTTTTATTGTGTGTGTGTGCCTACTTTTCCGTATGGGCACCATGTTCATGCAGTGCCTATGGAGACCAGGAGGGGGTGACAGATTCCCTGAAGCTGGAGTTACAGGTGGTTATGAGCTATCTAATATAAGTGCTGGGAACCTAACTTGGGTGATCTGCAAGAGCATCAAGGGCTCCTAATTCCTGAGGCATCTCTCCAGCCAATGGCTTCTGTGTTCTTCTTCTTTCCTTTTTTAAACAAATTCATTTTTTTAGATTTATTTATTATGTATACAGTGTTCTGTCTGCATGTTCTGTTTTCATGCCTGCTGGCCAGAAGAGGGCACCAGATCTCATTACAGATGGTTGTGAGCCATCATGTAGTTGCTGGGAATTGAACTCAGGACCCCTTGGAAGAGCAGTCAGTGCTCTTAACCTCTGAGCCATCTCTCCAGCCCCGCCTTCTGTGTTCTTGAGAGAACCCGTGAGATGGCCACCTGCTTTCTGGGAGCCATTATGTAATATCTACACCAGGTTTCTGCATCATTTCTTCCACTCATCATTGCTTCCACTCACCCCAGCTGCCTGAAGGGGAGACAGAGTCACATTCCACATCTTGCCTCAAATGGTGAAATTGTCAAAACTCTAAGCTTGTTTCCTTTAATTCTCTAACAAAGTTTAACTGAACACTGACCACCTACCAACCATCCCAGCAAACATTGGTATTCTAGGCACAGTTCCTCCTCCATGGGGCCCCCAACACAGTTAGAGAGAATCTCCTCTGGGCTGCCTTAGGATAAGGCTGCCTTGTCATATCAAGGACTGTGCTGCTGTCTGTGCTGTAATTTCATACAAATCAATTTACTGAATTTCCTATGCGTTTCACTCTTCTTCTAATGAGAAAATGGAATCCTAGAGAGTTTAAATAACTGGTTTACTGGCTAAGCAACTAGTCACACATGAAGCTAAGACAGTGGAATTTTATGGTAAGTAATTGATTGAAGTTACTGGTTTATAGGTAGTGCCTAGCAGAGTCGGGATTTAATCAGGTCTTTCCAAACAGTGTATTCTGTAGCACACTATCCCAACGGGAGTGATGACCTGGGGACCAGGCTGGTTCATTTCAAAACTCTTATTGCTTTATACATTTAACCCTGTCAATGGAGATGAAACATGTTCCCTCTAGAAAGCTGTAGCGGCTTGTGTGACAATGTGAGTCTTCACAAGAGCCATTTCAGCATTGGTTAAAAGCATTTTCTCTCCTGCAGTTCGTGTGGGTGGGCTCTTAGATAGCACAGAGAAAAGAAAATGGACTTTTACTATGAAAGAGGTTGTCAGGGGGAATGGCCCAATTCATAGTACCCCAAATAAAACTAATGGCAATATAAAGTTATAATTCCCAGCATGTTTATGGCCAGGATAATAAAGACTGTGCAGGTCTCAATTTCCTGCAGAAGAGAAGATAAATGGCTGGTGCCAGATGTTTTGCAACTAAGCAAGATAACATGAAAGTTTAAATTTTTACTTGCTTTACCCATAATATTGATGTCTCTTAAAATGCAGGTTGTGTCCATAAAGCAGAGAAGGTTATAGCTATCTGCTGGCTTATAGACTAGATCAAAATGCAAGGGATGGCTTTCTTTGTAGAAAGAAATACGTAAGTGTGAAGAGTCCACAGCTGGAATAGGATGATTTATTATAGGCATTCATCAAATGGCTCTGTATGACAGCCATTCATACCAGCTCTGGAAGAACAGATTGCAGAACATATGCTTTGAACATGTCCTCCATCTTTTGCCAGATGGTCCCTGCCTGGACCCTCTGGTCTCCCTTGCTGCCCACCATGTACATCCCCATTCCAACCCTAACTTTGTCTTATGATCTGGGCTTAACTGACACTTTCCAAGACAAATAAATAATCACAAAAATTAAGTAAGTCAGTTACCAGAACGTTCACAAGAAGGAGGACCTGAATTCAAGAATAGCCAGGACCTATAGAAAAAAGCTGGCTGTGGTGACAGAGACAGGCAGATCCCTGGGGCTCACTGGCCAGGCAGCCTGGCCTTCTTGGGTGAGCCCCAGACTGTTTCAAAACAAAACAACAGCACAAGGTGGACAGGGCCTGAAGAGGACTGACATGTCTGACTGCCACACGCATACACACATGTTCCCTTGTGCACACACATCCACGCACCTGCACACACAAAGCACCCACCCCCACACTCCTTTTATGTACACAAAAAGCAAAATGTAACTGAACAAGTAGTTTGGAGGCAAGCACATAAAAAAATTGATGGCAAGAGTAGGCTTTCCAACCAAGAGAAGCCTTGGATCAGTTCTCCTCTGGGCAGTGGACCTGGTGTCTGACAGGAAACCCACCAGGGACAAAGTGATGCGAAAACACCTTGCAGGTTACACAGAGGGAATACAAAATTACACTGGAAGAATAAAATGAGGTTAGATACCATATGTCCCAGATGTAAAAGACCTTTGAAAGGGGATAGAAATCTTTTTTGGAGAAAAAAAAAACAAAAAACAAAGAAGAGGCATTGCATAGCAGGGCAGCCTGGACATCGATAAGGCAGTGTGATAAGGCCTTTTTTTCTACTGTGGAAATTCATTCTTTTTGTGAGACTCAGTCAGGTTGAAATTCGCCCTGGGGTTCTTTTAAAAATTTTAAAGCCCTTTAGAGGTTCCTGAAAAACATCAAGTGTTTGGGTGAGAGAATTGACAAATTTCTGAAAAGATATTTATGACATCTTAAAATATTTCTGACAGTTTGTGCCTTAACTTAACTGTGTGGTGCCTTAACTAGCATTGGTGAATTAATAGTATTTGAAAGAAACCCTATTTTCCAGTGTAGTATGAGAGGAAAAATCTCACCTGTCTTAGCTATTTTGAAGAAGGTATTAAAATGACACACCATCTATCTGACTTTGGATGTTTTTTTAAGGTCGATTTTTAGAAGTTTTGCTATTAGCATATGAGTTGCATGACTTTGGATACTAGGGGAAACCAAAGATAATGCACCACTAGAGAATATTCCAGACCAGCCATCATTTTGACAGTAATAGCTTTCCATACTACAGTATGGTTATACCACACTATAAAACATCCACACACTAAATTCATAAGCAGACGACGAGCAGCTGGCTCTTCAGCCAGAAGGACTTTATTAATTCTCCATGATAATTATTTCACTTTATGAATAGGCTCCTTTGATATGACCTTTAAGAAGAACAGTTTCCAAATCTCAAATTACAGAAGGCCCAAGACATCTTGTCAAGGGTTGTCTAAGCAATTATTTGCACAGCAAATTTATTCCAAAAGGCTTCATAGGAAGTCTAGGACATTCCAGCTCCCAGGCTTCTAGGAATGGAGAGTCAAATCCAATAGATCAGGGACAGAACCCAAGAATCTGCATTTTTCTTTTAAATGATTTTATTTTTGTTTTTATGTGCACTGGTTTTTTGCTTACATGTATGCATATGTGAGGGCATAGGGTCCCCAGAACTGAAATAACAGACAGCTGTGGGCTGCCATGTGGGTGCTTGGAATTTAATCATTGCCTCTGGTGACATTTAGGCAGAGACTCTGTTTGTCACTATATTAGTTTCTGCTGTGTAACCAATTACTGCAAACTTAACAGCTTAACAGGATGTATATGTGTTATCTCTGCTTCTGCGTGCTGAGAGCTGAGCATTCCTTAGCTGAGCATGGCTCAGTTCAGAGACTCCCAGAACTGAAATCAAGAGGTCAGCCACGCTGAAGGCTCATTCAGAGACCCTGCTTCCAAGGTCACACCTGGCAGAATTCACCTCCTTGCTTCAGTGTACTGAGGACCTTGGCTTCTTACTGGCTGTGTACCAAAGCCAGTCACAGCACCTCCCTGTCACCTACAGTCCCACATGACTGTTTGCTTCTTTAATCCAGCTAGAATGTCTCTGATCTTGGGATTTTGATCTGAGAAGACCTGGTCTCTCTTTGGAGAGCTTTATTATGAAATCAGGATCAGACACTCTCAAGAAAATCTCCCTTTTTGTCAGCTAAAAACCAAACAGTCTGGGATGCTGATTACATCTGTAAAACACTTCATCTTCCTCCAGTAATAAAAGCTAATCATTGTTACGATATATCTTTCCATCAAAAGCCGCTGAGCCCCACCGCCACGTGTGAGCTTTATGCTAGACGCCTGCCCAAGTTAGGCCCAAATAAATACACAGAAACTTGTATTAGGTTCAAAGTTGCTTGGCCAATGACTAGGATTCCTCATCTGTTAGCTCAGTCTTAATTATCATAAATCTATATATTTTATAAGACTTATCTTATCGGACGCCTTATTGGCGTCCCTCCTTGCTGGTGGTCACATCCTGCCGCTGGAGAAGGAAGGGGAAAAGAGGGCCCTTCCTGTTTCTCCTTTGCTTAAATATGAGTCTCCTTGCTATGTCACTTCCTGCCTGGATCAGCACTTCTCTACTACATTTCCCAGAATCCTCTTTGACGCCTATTTCTGTCTAACTTGCTGTCTCATTGGCCAAACAGTATTTTATTTAACAATCAATAAGATAAACATCCACAGTAGTACATTCCCCATCAAATCATGGTTTTGAGGAACTTTGGTGTGAGGCTGGACTGACAGAAGTGGTACCCTAGATGTGGTTGGTTGATGGGGGAATTCCTTCTGTGTGTATGTTTGTCTTATTGGTTGATAAAGCACTGTTGGCCAATAGGGAAGCAAGATACGTGTGGCTAGGAGTAGAGGAGGATTCTGGGAAATGTAGTAAAGAGGAGAGGTCGCCATGTGATCCTAGGAAGAGAAGACGTGTAAGGTCAGCGTCCTCGGTAAGATAAATCCTTATAAAAATATAGATTAGTAGTTATGGTTGATAATTAAAACTGAGCTAGCAAATAAGAAATCCTAGTCATTGGCCAGCAGTATTGTAACTAATATAAGACTCTGTATGTTATTTGGGAGCCCTAACGTGGTGGCAGAACTCAGGCAGCTGGCGGAAAGAGTTATAGTTACAGTTGGTATTTACTGTCCATGAAATAAAATCAAAAGATGCTCAGGGCTCAAGGGCAAGGGTTCTGTGAGGAGACACAGGGAGATGGCAGTTCTGGGCCCAGGTAGTGACTGTTTCAAGTCTCATCTGACTCTTGGTTGGGGAAGTTTTTTGTCATTTTACACTTTAGAAGACTAAATGTGGGATAAATGCTATTTTTTTTATTTAGAGAATACTTTATTAGTTTTTGTAATCAAACCCACGTAGATAAGACCTTACATATTTAATACACTGTGTTACCCCTGTACAAATGGAAAAAAATTAAGTTCAACATTTCTAGACCAATATGGCTGTTAATTTCTGTACAATGCCAACTCAACACGGTAAACTGGGATACTTTTTTCCAAAGTTGACAGCACAGCTAAAGTTTCCAAAAATTCAAATTATATATCTATATATAACTAATAATAGCAGTATGTTATGCATCAATAGCAGCAACAGCTTTTCCAGGTTCCGCAGTCATTTGAACAAAATTGTAGAGATATCAAGCACACTCCATTTAAAAAACAGCAACAACAACAAAAAAGTAAAAAGCAAAATCCCAGAAAACAGCACAGTTCTGTTACTCTTGTGGTACCTGGCACCATTTTTTTTAATTAGCTTCTCAATCTTCATCTGGAATGAAACCATTCTGAGCAACATCATTAAAAACAGCTCTGATAAAGCAGGTCACTACTATGTATCAAAAAGCAGGTCCACATATGAGTGAGTATATATCATGTTTGTCTTTTTGTGATTGGGTTACCTCTCTCTTCGAGTTTCTTCGAGTTCCATCCATTTTCCTGCAAATTTCAAGACTGAGTAGTACTCCATTGTGTAAATGTACCACATTTTCTCTATCCATTCTTTGGTTGAGGGGCATCTAGGCTGCATCCAGTTTCTGGCTACTACAAATAATGCTGCTATGAACATGGTTGAACAGATGTCCTTGTTGTATGAGATAAATGCTAATTTTAATGGCGATTTTGCACTGCTTCAGATTGTATTATCAGGAAACATGGTGAGAAGCTGGAGGAAGAAATGGAGGCACACACACACAGAGTTGATTGAAGTGTGTTAAAGTGTTAGAATCATCCAAAGGAAATGGAATGAATGATAGAAACTGTCCAAATCCTTTTTAAATGGAGGGCAAGATTCTCTTCCAACACATCTATATTACAGCTTATTTTTGTCTTGCTATTGACTGACACAGCTCTCTGTCTTGAACTGTAGAATCCACTCGAGGGCTGCCGTCAGTGCAGGTCGTGGAGGTGCTTCCCCCAATACCAGAACTTGAAGTCACTTCTGCAGTGCACCAGCAAGATCAATACACACGGTGAGTGATACTCAACCTTATTGACAATTTGACTTGTGCGTTATAAACATGAATGGCTTCAGGGAACTCTGCTTGACCCTCATCAGCATTGCTATCTTGGTGGTGGACACAGAAGTAATAAACTTGAGAAGCCAGCCCACTGGAATTAGGTGACACAAGCTAAAGTGCCCATTTTCTCCAAGATTTAGGAAGGATCAGAAAACTAATCTCTCAGTCTATTAGACTAATCTCTCAGTCTGTTCAACTGTCCCTGAAATGTCAGCCCATCCCTTAGCATCACTTGTCTTGGAGTCGAGCCGTAAATAAGTCAGAGCATGAGAAAAGGGAGCATGAGATTTGTTCAGTTGAACCCATCCACCTAGTCATTGAAATATAACTTTAAATTTAGCATCTGATACTCTAGATGAATGTGCCTTAATTTAATATATTCCAATTTAAAACTGTGCTCAGAAGTGTGGTCGAGATGATTTTCATTCATTCATCAAATATGTATTAAATGGCTACAATGGCATATAGTCATGTACAGTACAGTGTGTAAAGATGGTAACAGAAAGTGTGTCTCTGGGCACCTCCCTTTGTGCTTCATTGTGACTGCCCATGTCACTAAGACTTCATAGTACTTGAGAGGTCATTGGTCCAGGCTCTATTAAGACAAGATGTGGAGAAAGAGACAACAACAACAAAACAAGCCCTGGCCTTCCTTTTCTCAGATGTGCTAATCTTCTCCATTGGCCAAGGCCAACCAGGAAGAGACAGACTAAGACAAGCCAAGGTGGCCTCTGGCAAGGCACCAAGCAGGTGGAAGGAAGTGGAGAGCAGATTTGGATAGGTAATTAAAGATCCTGCCCAAAGGGCCAATATGCAAAGTGGCAAAGTGGAAACCTAGTGATATAGATCCGTTTGTGTTCAAGAAGAAATTCTGGCAGAACTTAGTGTGGTCAGGGTCTGCTGTTGGCTAGAAATTCCTAGGTCTGATTAATGAGTGTGCCAAGAAAAATCTTCCTGAGCCCTATGTCTGATTCAAGCTCACAGTTAAACATGCTCCACTTTGGTTATTTGCGTCAAATATGAACTTTGTGTCAAGAACTCTACTCCTTGGCAATTAGTGGGGGAAATCAGAGTAGAGAAACTGCAATCCCAGTGACAAGTGTAAAGTAACATGGGGTCTAGAAGAGCTGATCGTAGAGCTGACAGAGGACAAGATGCCTAACTTTTGCTAGATCCTAAATAAAGATATGGAGTGGAAGAATCATTCCACTGCTGTCCTACCATTGCCATGTATTGTCTTAACAGAGAGAGATCTGCAGCAACTTTTGTTTCCATTGAGATGTCAAAAGTCCTGTGGTGGCAGAGGCAAGAGGAATGCCTAGGTTTCCTCTGTCCTGTGCTTGCAAGTTTCTCATCACTCTGATGCTCTCTTTGCAGGGATGCACTACTAGGAGCATCATTGTATAACACAGTAGTGGATAGAGCCCCTAGTTAGTGACAGAAGAAAGGTATTTTGTTATATAGGATATAGTGTTTGAAATGAATGACTTAAAATTGCTTTCTACCAATCCTAATTTTAGACAATACTTAAGAAACTATTTAGGTGAATAATATTTGTTATGCATTTGAAAAAAATAAAAACCTCCTTTCAGGCTATCCTTGGACAATCTGGACCAAAGACTTTGAAGAGTTTGGGCCCAGTTGAGGAAGTACTGATAGGTGAATGGCAGTGATGAGACCCTGGCTGATGGGAGTCAACTGGAGAGTGTATATCTGACCCACGAGATCAAGGGGACAAGAGTGTGTCAAGAGCTGTTGTGAGTCAAGGAAGACAAGCTGATGGAGTCCATGGGAGAATAAGAGAGTGGGTACCTCTTCCACCCATCAATATCCTGCTCAGCATGGACGTGGGCTTCATCTTGAGGAACCAAGAGTGACCAAGGATGAAAATCCACATACTGGGTCATGTTGCAGGTGCAGGATGGTTTTTCCTACACAGATGAACAGTTTCTAGTTGGCAAATTGTTTAAAAGGGCCTGTGTATTTGTTCAACATTTATTTGCATTTATAAATCTTGTCTCCTTTTAGCATAAGACTTTTTAAAAAAATCAAGGATACTGTAATAAAAAGGACTCAAATGAAATGCCTTGAGTATTTAAATTTGATAGCAAATGTTTCCTCTGTTTATTTTGGCTCATATTTGTTATAGCCACCATGGATATCATGAATAAGCATAGGTATCAGTTTCAATAAGAAGTATGCATAGACAAGAATTCAGTTCTTCATATTGAAAAATAAACCAGTATCTCCCAGAGTTAAGAGGGAATGTGTTCTTCCGATATGATTGTGTGACTAAAGTTGTGTATCTAACCAGCAGAAGCCACCCTGAGCTCCCTTGACCCATCTCCTACAAGGCAGGTCAAACAAATCCCTTCCTGACTGTCCTCAGAAACAGAGTCTAAGACCCCATGGGAGAGGTGGTTCTCTCATTCCCAAGCATAAACAAGCAGCATCCTTATCCACATAGATTCAGGATAGTTGAAGAAATGGAGCAAACAGACCTTGCTAAGTTCCATCTCCATTAATCATCATTATAGCACAAAATTTTTGCCCTACCATGTTCTCTATCACTCTCTTTTCTTCACCAAACACACTTTAAAAGACACTCATGTCTTGGGCTGGGGAGAAGGCTCAGTGGGCAAAGTGTTTGCTGTGTAAACACTTTCTGATCCTCAGCGCTCACAAAAAAGATGCTTACAGATCTGTAACCCCAACACTGGGTGGTGGAGACAAATGGATCCTGGGGAGGTTGTTGTCTAACCAAAATGCCCAGCTCCAGACTCAGTGAGAGACACTGTCTCATAAAATGTGGTGGAGGGCTGGTGCGATGGCTCAGCAGGCAGGTTGCTTTCTTTCAAGCCTGAAGCCCTGAGTTTGATTCCTGGGACCCACAAAGTGGCAGGAGAAAACCTACTTCCTCAAGTTGCCCTCTGACCTCCAAATGTGCAAAGTGTACACAGATACATATACAAAATAAATATTATTAGTGATGATGATGACAAGGTGAATATAACAAAGGACAACACCTGCAGTTGACCTCTGATCTCTGTGTGTACATGCATGAGCTTGTGTTCCTACACACATGTGAGCACATGTGTGCATGCTCACACACACACACACACACACACACACACACACACACACACACACACTCATTCTTTGGGTTGTCATTTTCATATAAAGACTGTTGGGCCAGCTAAGATTTATTTAAATAAGTTAGTATATTTTTCTTGTTAATTTTTGTTGGATAGATCTCAGACATGGACTTAGCATGGTAGAAAGGAGAGGGAGGGATGGAGGGGGCAGAGAGAGAGAGAGAGAGAGAGAGAGAGAGAGAGAGAGAGAGAGAGAGAGAACAGCTCTGGTCATTAGGCTTGGTTGGTAGCAGTAGGAACTGTCTCATTGGCACCCCCCCCACACAACTAAGAGGAAAGTTTGTATAAGAATGTGTTATTCTTCATTTCTAGGTCACAAACTAAAATGTTAATTTTAAAATTTAAGGGCTGGAGATTTGGCAAATGGAACTCAGCCCATTTTACTCTGTCTTACTCTGTTTGGGTATCCTTAATTAATAGATGAGTCAGCTTGGGTGTCAGATTTTTCTGCAGGGGTTTAGGCTTCCCACATGATGAAGTATGGATATTCTACAATTTCCGAAGAGTCAAATTACTGTTTCTCTTCACATTCCCTATTATACTCTGACAAACAACATGGGAATCGACGGGAGCTTGGCTTACAACAGGCATACATTAAGTTTCTGGTTCTGTTGGACTGTGGCAGCTTTCAGAGAACTATTTCACTAACTTCAATTCACTATTACTCTAATAAATAGTGAACATGGTGCAAAGGCATAGAGAGCTGCCACTCTGTCCAGTGGGCACACTGCTAGACACCAAAGATTGTGCCAGTGTCCTGCAAGGGTTTGAGCTGACAAAATTGCTTTCAGTTGTGGGGAATCGCTTCTCAGGAAGGTGGGTTCCTCTGGAGTCTCAGAATCATCAACCCTCATATATATATATATATATATATATATATATATATATATATATATTCATATTCCTCCATACCCTCCTTCTCATGGCTATTATTTACAATTATTTTTGTAGTTATTCATATCTGGCTTTCTCTTTAGACCCGATGCTGAGTGAGGATAAGGGACATACCCGATTCTGCACACTGGAGCATGTGGGCCAGCTGGTATAGTGTTTAGTTCACAGTAGGGTCTTGATGAATTTCATCTAGATGAAGAGCCATGTATGGAGCTTTCACCAAACACTGACATGAGCCATGTGTTGTCAGTTTCTTGTCTTTTTCACAAGGGCATATGGAGACAGGTGCTGTTTTCCTCAGGAAGCTCGGACAAAAGAAGCTCACTCGTTGCCTTCCTCCTCAGGTTGGCCTACTTGTGTTTCTCCTTCACTTCAGGCATAGGTAGCTGAAGGAGCAAGGGAGATGGAGGACTGCCCGAGAGAGGAGGCTATAGCCAAGACCACCACGGAGTTCCTCTCCACACCACGGAGAGCAAGGGTGTGGTGTGAATTCACGAAAATCTGGGAAAGGTTCTCAAGAATTTATTTAGGTATAAAATAGTGGTAATCACTCACTGATACAGAACTGGTTAGACGCTGCCATTGTTCCAGGGTCAAGTTGTTCTGTCCAGGAGTGAAGAGCAAGCCATCTGCTCCGTTCCCAAGACAGCACACGAGCAAAAGAGCAAGAGACCCTTCCCCCTCCGCTTATCAGTTGTCATATAGCAGATGAGACCATGCCTTAGCGCTTGCTGTCCCAAAAGTCATTGGCTAAACGGGTTGAAATCCCACAACACAAGGAACTGGGTAGAGTGTATCTTGCAGGACACTTTAGATTGTGCTTGCTGCCTGGCCACTGGCCCTGGACATCTCCCTGAGCCTGATGGTTCTGCTTCCACCTCTACTCAACTAATGCTAGTTAAAATAAACCCAGGGTCCTTAATGCCTTCCATAAGTCATGGCTTCCTGTAGATAACACCGACCCTGGCCTTTAGTGTGATGTGAGTTTTAACTGGTCCAAACTTGACCAGGCTCACTCCATGGACTTTGCTTATAGCTTAGATCTTCAATGAACCTTGGTTATCTATGACCTAGAATTCTTCTCTAGACTATGAGTAAGGAGTGGGGGCGAGGAGCGGGGGGGGGGGGGGGAGGGGACAGGGACTTGCTTCTTCCAGCTCTGTTCCTCACTTGCAGTCCTCATCCTGGCTGATGATAAAGGAGTTGCAAGTTCATTAATTGGATACTTATAAGGGGATAGGATTGCAGGTTTATATACCAGGGTCTTCTAACATGATGATGATGCCCTTTGATAAACATGGTAATGAGTACTATATAAGAATTCATCATATGGAATTATATGCAGTCATAAAGAAAAACGAAAACTTCAGGAAAATTGACAGATCTGGAAAACATTGTATTAACTGAAGTAACCCAGGTCTAGGAAGACAAATATATGTTTTTTTCTCATATGGATCCTAGCTGTTAATGATTGTATGTATGTATTGGGGGCATGGCATGAGACTGGATAGGGGACCACAAAATTAGAAAAAAAGAGATGTTGAAGAAAGGGGTAAGGTAGTAGAGTACATGTGGCATGAAAGAATAAAAAAAAAAAATGCTCCTGAGGTGGAGGGACACAAGGAGATAGGGAAGAATGGAAGGCAGAGAGAGGATCTGCTTGAAAACACTATAACAAAACCAGTCAGCTCTGCTCACAGTTGCTGTCCATCATGAAGGGAAAGGGGGGCAGGGGCTTGAGGCAGGAACTGAAGTAGAGGCCATGGAGGAATGCTACCTACTGGCTTGCTCACCCTGTTTTCTTATACAACTCAGGACCACCTGTGAAGGCGGGGTTTAAATGAGTTCACCAGACCCAAGATAAAAGATAAATAGGTGTTTTATTGGGGAGCAACTTACACAGATAATAGTAAATAACCTCTGCAGCCTTCCTGCTCCAGAAGATGCTATCTCTGCCCTTCTGATGCTCTCCACGACCCAAGAGAGAGCACACCCACAGCTCCTCTACCTTAAAGGGATCACGTACACACCTGAAACCATGCCAGAAGTGTGTGGCCACTACTACAAGTTCACTGTCAAGACAAGACTGGCAGCCCAGTGGTGGTGCTGCCCTCAGTGAGCTGGGCCCTCCCACATCAATCATTACTTAAGACAACATTCCACAGACATGTCTATAGGCCAACTAGATGGAGGCATTTCCTTAATTGAGCGCCCTCTTCTCAGATAACTCTAGCTTGTCTGAAGTTGACAGAAAATTACGGGGACAGGTGGCAAGCTTGGGGCAGGTGATGTGAAAGGCATGCTTGTATTTTACCTATCTGGCTATAATCTGGAAACAAGGAAAAATACTTCCAGGTCCCAGCTCCAGTCTGCCTGCCAAGACTGTGGCTTTGCTTATTTATTTTAACTTAGTAACCATCTAATAAAGTCACACATGGAAAATAAAAACATCAAAATATGACATGTTATCAGATAAACTTAGAGGTCTAAATGATTTAAAAGTATCTAAGTGATGCTTTTAAAAATTCCTCTGTAGGGGGCTGAAGAAATGGCTCAGAGGTTAAGAGCACTGACTGCTCCTCTTCCAGAGGTCCTGAGTTCAATTCCTAGCACCCACTTGGTGGCTCACAACCATCTGTAATGAGATCTGGTGCCCTCTCTGGCGTGCAGGGACACATGCAGGCAGAACACTGTATACATATTAAATAAATCTTTAAAAAAAAATTCCCCGGTGGATTATATACTTAGTCCCTGAGAATTATGCACATTAGTGAAGGTAGAATGGTTGGTCTGGACGTTCCTGTGAAATGAAAGAAAAGATGTAGCATGATGATCAGACAGGCAAGAAAATAATACTTCAAAAATCAGGGCTGGAGAGATGGTTCAGTGGGTAAAGAGACTGCCATGCAGTAGGGGCCTGGAGTTTATATTGCTGATACCCATGTACATTTGGGCAGACATGGCAGCCTGCCTATAACCTTTGCCCTCCAAAGGCAGAGACAGGAGCCCTAGAGCAAGCTAGTTAGTGAGTCTATCAAATCAGTAAGCTCTGGGTTCAAGTGAAACTGTGCTTCAGTGTCTAAGGGAGAGATGAATTGATGAAGACATCAGCATCAACTCCTGGCTTCTACACTCCCACATGCATGCACACATGTTTGCTCATACATATGTGAAAACACACACACACACACACACACACACACACACACACACGCCTGTAGCACTTTTCAGAATATTAAGGTCCACCTAGCCTCCAGGCTCTCTTAGTTCCTACTCACAGGTACTTGTGACATATCTCAGAGCCTCCACACTGGTCTCCTGGCCCTTCCTTCCCCCCAGCGACTCCTCTTCTTACAGCCTAGCTATTCTCATTTTGTTTTCTCTATCCTCTATCCCTTGCTATTCTCCTCTCTCACAGATTGTCCTGTCCATGTCCAGTCTGCTGGCCATGTCCATGATCAGTCTGTCAGCTGTGTTCAGTCTATTTCTTCTCTCTCTGCTCTGGACTCCTCCAGATACCTCTGTCTGTTCTCTCTCTCATATCTATAATAAAACCTTCCCACACTATGGAGAGGTCAGGTTGTCAATTTATACATTGGTCATATTCTTACTTAGAGGCCTTTTCCTGTTTCTGCTTCTAGAATTGCTTTCTGATGCCTGTCATATACATGCAAGTGCTATATTGCTTTACAAAGCCACAGGCTGTTGGAGCTTTGAGAGACTCCAGTAATGCAAGTTCAACACCCTCTTTTCCCAGTACAAGAAGTTGAAGTCCCCAAGCAGGAACAGAACTGAAGGAAAAGACATGGTCTCCTTTCCTCGGGCCTGGTGTAGGATTGATTTTATTTTAAAGCCCTTTTAAATATAAAGCATTGCTTCTTTCTTTATCCCTTTGTCTTTGAAACTGCAATATTTAACAGATAATAATGACTTAAAAGTTCTGATGTCCCCCACAACTGATCATTCATTTGCTTGGAGTAGTTTAAGACTGATTTCTAGGTAGGACTAGATTTCAGAGATTTGGCATCTGACCAAGCTGATGTCCTAGCCTGTCCTTATATGGAGCTTCGCTCTGGCTCCTTGCAAATGTTCATTGTTTGAATTTGGAAAGGAAGTGGTTTGCTCCAGGGAAGCATGTGGGCTGAGGCTTTCCAAACTGACTGTTTACAACTTCCAGAAAGACTCTTCCAGCTGTGTGCCTGGGGAGGAACTTCTTCAGTCCTGAAATACAAAGTCCATTGCTACTCAGTGTTTTCAGGGGTGCTAGGCTAGTCACAGCTCAGGTGAGCACTGCTGTTGCTGCCCTGGGTTGGAGTGAGATTTAAGAAGGGAGTCATACCTACAGGACTACAGACATGCCAGGAAGGATGTGAAACACTAGATATGTTTGAATTAATCCATTTCTCCCTACAGGGCTCTGAGGGGACTCTCTCTGTCATCCCTTCCTATGGTGTTGTGAATAGGAATGGCACCCACTGACTCATGTACTGGAATGCTTGGTCATTAGGGAACAGCACTTCTAATGTGGGTTACCCCTCTGTATATTATGTTTTATTGCCATTGGTTAATAAAGAAGCTGCTTTGGCCTATGGCAGGGCAGAATTTAGCTAGGTGGGAAATCCAAGCAGAGAGAGAGGGAGAAAGAAGGCTGAGTCAGGGAGAAGCAAGATGTGAGGTAACAAGCCACAGGTCTCGTGGTAAAACAGAATGATAGAAATGGGTTTATTTAAGTTGTAAGAGCCAGTTAATAATAAGCCCGAGTTAAGCCTCAGAGTGATTATTCGGGAACTGATCTTATTTTATGAAGATCTAATCCACCCTCAAAAACCCCAAGAACCTGTAGTAGAGAAACCTCGAGTTACATACTACCTGACAGGGATTTGGAGGTGTGGCCTTATTGAAGTATATGCATGGGGTTGGGGGTGAGATGGAGGTGGTTGGTGGGCTTTGACATTTCAAATGCTCTAGCCAAACCCAGATTCTTTTTTTCATCCTGCTTCCAGCTTCCTGTGGATTCAGATGTAGAACTCTCAACTACTCCAACCACTATGCTCCCTGCCATGAGGATAGTGGACTAAACCTCTGAAACTGTAAGCCAGCCCCAGTTAAATTCTTTCCTTTCTAAGAGTTTCTGTGTTCCCGTTCTTGGGGTTCTTGGGGTTTTTGAGGGTGGATTAGATCTTCATAAAATAAGATTAGTAAGAATCAGTAATGTGTTAATTGACTTTTTCAAAGAAATCCTTTTAACTCATCTCAAGGTTCTCGGAGATGAAAAATATTAATCACAATGTAAAATAAGTAATGCCAAGAAAAGGACCTGGAGCCTTTGAAAAGGCCCCTTCCTTCTTAAAGAGTTTAAAACACAATTTTCTACTTGAAATTTGCTGAAGAGACAGGAAATATCTCTACTCATATTTTTGGGCCAACAGACAGTGTAGGCTCCTTTCTGTCTTTTGGTGGTGGTGGTGGTGGGGGGTGTTGAACCAGAGGCTTGCCTGCTGGACCAAGCTCTGCGCTGAGCTCCACCCCCATCTTTAGACTTCCTCTTTAAGCAGTTTATTAGTACAGTATTCCACCATGGTCAAACAAAACAAAACAGCCACTATGCTAACTGATAGAGAGTGTGACTCCCCCCCCCCCGTTTTATTTTTATTCAGAGTGAAAACTTCAGTTGTTTACTTCAGCTATAAGAGACTAAGATTAGAAGGAAGTCTTTCTAGGCTTCAGTAATTGGTGCCTTTTAACACAATAATTAAACCAAAGCAGGCAAAGACAACCTCTTTCATTGCTGTGTGTTTGCGCTAGAAATTTATGTGTGTGTGTCCATGTGGGTGCTTGTATTTGTTGGTGCAGGTGTTACGTGCACAGGTGTGTGTGTGTGTGTGTGTGTGTGTGTGTGTGTGTGTGTGTGTGTGTATGCGGCTCACGGAAGCTGGAAGGGGGCACATTAGATCCCAGGAACTGGAGTCCTACACTGTGCTGGGCACTGAAGTTCACCTCCTCAGCACTGGGATTACACACATCCCAGGCCATCATACCTGGCATTTTTCTGTGGTTTTGGGCATGGAACCCAGGTTCTCATGCTTTTGGGGAAAGCCCTTCAGTAACTGAGCTGTTTCCCCAGTTTGGGCCACAAACTGTATTGGAGACAACACTCCCAGGACTGCTTTCTGGAGACAATGCAGGTTGGGACAGCATGGGAGGGTGGAGGATAGCAGGAAGAGGAGCAGGGAAGACACCCTGTGGAGCCAGCTGCATGAGCCATGGTTGTGTAGCCATCCAAACTGCTTTACGTGGTAAAGCCAATGTGATGTTCCATCTTCCCCACTGTTTGCTCACTGCCACCGCCATAGCTGAGCATCACGGAGCTTCTTTTCTCACCCAAGCATTCAGATCTGGCCACTTCATAGATCTTATTTTATGTCTATTTATTTTGTTTTATGTGTGTGGATATTTGCCTGTATGTGCACTACATGCCTGGTGTCCAAGAGAGTCAGCTCCCTGGAGGTGGAGTTAGGGGTGGTTGTGAGTCACTCTGTGAGTTTTGGGAACCTAACCCTGGGGCCTCTGCAGGAGCAGCTGGTTCTCTTACTGCTGATGCATCTCTCCAGGCTGGGTGTTTTTTCTTTCTAGGGAAAAATTTATTACATACTAAAATGTTAGGTGGGATTTCTTTTGATTGTTAGTATATTGCTGAAGAGGAGGTCTTTTATTTACCCACCCACCTGTTAATGTGAGAACTGTCTTATGTAGGAAGTCTAATAAGAGATAAATAACTCAGGCTACTTACTAAATGTTGTTTGAAGAGGGATGGCTAGTCAAGTGGGGTCAAGGTGAAAGAAACATAGGCCTGCAGAACAGAGACCTGGGGGGATGTGGGGGATTGTGGGGAGGGAGCAGGGTGAGAAGGGAACTTCAAGAACAGCTTAGCTGGAGAGACACAGAATAAGCTTGAGGATCAGGGTTCAGATCTCCAGAAGGAAGGGAAATACCCAGGGGTGTGTGTGTGTGCGTGTGCGTGTGCGTGTGCGTGTGCGTGTGCGTGTGTGTGTGTGTTCTCGCAGGTGTCAGCCCATCTGTGATTTCAGAGCTTAGAGGGCAGAGACAGGAGAACCCCAAAGCAAGCTGGCTAGTGGGACTACCTGAAATGGTGGGTTCTGGATTTAATTGAAAGACCCCGACTAAGGTAGAGAATTATCTAGAAAGATTCCTGATTTCGAGAAAGACTCTTCATATGTGCTCCTCACACATGCAAACATGTACACACATGGGCATCACATATACCAATGCATTAAAAACAGTAATTAAGAAAAAAAATCATGTGGTGTACAAAAAACAAAAACAAAACAAAAAACAAATGGGATCTTTCAGCAAGGTCTAGGTGTCCCCCAACACACACACACACACACACACACACACACACACACACCATTAACAAATATGTGGGCATCTTACATTCAAAAGACGGAAGTGTGTTCTCTCTGTAAATGATCACTATGCTATTCCCTGTTCCAAGGACACTGTAGTAATTAATGGACAGGAGAGATGTGGTCTTTTGTCATGCTTGAGAATGTCAGAGTTCTTTGGAGGAAAACTGACAACATTGTGATCTATTACAATATTTTTTACACGGTATAATCTGAGCTTGTAACTGCTTAACCAATTAAAGATTAATTCAGGCAGGCTTGAAATGCTACTGCACAGCTGGAAGAATGATCTATTACATCAAAGATTACTGGACTAGAGAGAAGCCAGATTACACTGAGAGAAAACATTCTGCTGCTGTTAGTTGAAGTACCTGAACAAGGTGTTCCCATTCAACCCAGAGAAAAGATGTTCCTTAAACCCACCTCTCAGAGACCTCCAGGGCACAATGATAGTCTGAAGTGTATGGGAAGGCTCTGTAGTTACTGGTGACGTAAACATATATCCTAGAGAAGTTATGTATCCCTTTTTTCCCAGTTGTCCCTAAATACCAGTTTATATCAATGACATACGAGTCAGAAAGTCTTGGAAGGCTTGGGGGATTCCATCTATCCTACTGGGGTCATACTGTAGCCAGATGGAGAAAAATACAGCCATATAAACACAATTCCATTCATGCTGAAGAGGCTGTCTTGATTTGGGGAGTGCATTGGTCAGTGACATAAATACTGCTGGGTCCAGGTATGGCATGGCAGCAACTGCGTGGCTTCCAATGTACTTTGGAGAAGGTAGAGGCAGCATGGTTCAATGGGTAACTGGTGAGGATTTCTGCAGGTTTTCTCTCACTTGAGTCTTGTGGGAGGCTTGTTAGGTTGGCAGGGTCCAGGCTGCCAATTTCAGTGTGTATGGGAATGCTCCCAAATCCTGGCACGAGTTCGTGAAGACTTTAACCAGAGAAAATCAGATTCCTACCCTTAGTCTGTGCTGCTGCTGCTGTTCCAGATGGATTAGGAAGGGTCTGAGCCCCGTTTGTGGGGAGACCAGCAGGTGTCTGTTATCTTGGTTCACAGGGGGTGGGGGAAGGGGTGAAGAAAAAGTGAAGCAAGCTTGAAGCAATAGAGTGGAAGGTAAAATGAAAAATGAAGTAAGTGACAGCACTTGGAGCTCGACTCGGTGCTGAGAGTGAGAAAATGAAGCAATCTAGTGGCAAGGGGTCTGGAAAATGGAACGCTATGCATCCAACTAAGACCAAATATGAAACCGAATCGATGATGAGCTGGACTTTGCCATCTTTGGATTAAGCCCCGTGGGTGACCCAAATACTGATGTCTGCTAGGAAGCTGCCATAAAGACTAGAAGCCAAGAGTGACATCTGGGCCTCAGGTAGGAATTCAGGTGTCATCAGAGCATTGGTGGTGGTGGCTGCAGAGGCCATGCATTGTCCAGCAGATTACTCTGCTCCAACTAATAACTTAATTTTGGATAAGAGAAATAATGAGAGAAATATGAAAGAAATTTTAAATGAAACCCCACTTTACTTGGGGAAATGCACAACACTTGCAACAAATGTTTGTAGACTCAAGACTTGCACAAGATGGAGCCTGTAACGTTCCATCACGGGTTGGGGGTCGGGGAGATTATGTGGCTCAGCCTCTAACTGAGGAGCTACTCACAGTTGATGGCTGCTACAGGAGGGAGACATTTTCCCCAGTGGTGTAGTCACTAGTAGGGTCCTGTGGTCCAGTAAATAACCCTATGCCCAGGCTCATGCTAACAGCCTGAATTAAACACAGTAATTAAAAAATAATAAAAAGACATGGAAGTAGTATAGGAACTTGTTAGTAAAAGGAAGGAATTTGGAGGGAGATAATGAGAATGCAAACAATGGGGGTGAATGTGATTAACATACATTATATACATGTATGACATTTCAAAGAATAAGTCAAATATCTTTAGAAGTTTATTTTCATTTTTAATTATGTGTATCTGTGTCTGTATGTGCACATGACTGCAGGTGCCTGTAGAGGGGGTTGCATCCCTGGGACCTGGCTTTACAGGAGGTTGTGAACTGCCCAGCTTGGGCAGCTGAACTCCTCTGTAAGAACAGTTGTGAGCTCTGACCCACTTTCTGCAGTCCCATAAAAATATTTTCAAACCAGGTCTGGGGGCCGACTGGATAGATCTGTAATTAAATAAATGACAAGCACAGCTTCATAAAAATCAATAGATATTCTCCTGAACTTTATCTTGCAATTTGTTTCAGTTTCACCTTTAAAACAGGTCGACTTCAAAGAAGCAAAAGAGACATTTGGATGCGATATGTGGAGGGCTTTACTCCTGCTCTTAAAAACCAATGAGCCTTTCATTCCTTAAGTTTGCCAGTTTCAGACTGCTTGATGCATACTCCCACTTGGTACGGATGCACTGGCAGTGGCTGGACCAGCTGCTGCCTCTGAGGCAGATTCAGGTGGAAATGACCAGCCAGAGTGGCAGACTGGGTGCTCTTCAGCAAGCAAATGGGTTATTTTGTGCATGACTTCTCTTGGGGGACGCGCTGAGTCTTTGCTCTAGATTCTCTGCCAGAGACCATGTGGTTTTAAAAGGCATGTGCAGGGACGCCTGCTGTGATGGTTACAACTGTCCACTTCATGGGGATCCATCCTAAAATCAGTGAGCCACACCTTCGGATGTGTCTGTGCTGGTGTTTCTGGGGAACTAACTGAAAGGTAAAAGACTCATCTGAATGTGAGCTGCACAATGCTGTGGAGTACTGGCTCAGACTGAATAAAAGGAGAAGACGGAGAAGGCCAGCTGAACATTGCATTCTCCCTCCCTCAACTTCCTGGCAGCCATAAAATCACACTGTCCTGCAGCCATGATGTTCTGCCCCAGTGTGGAGGGCCAACCATGGGCAGGATCCTCTAAAACAGCAAGCCCAAATAAGTCCTTCCTATTTAAGTTGTTTTTGTTTTTGCTGATAGCAATGAAAGTCTGCCTGATACTTAGGAATTGTATTGTAACAACTCTACCTATCTGTCTGACCTTGCTATGACCTCTAGACCAAGACTCCTTGGTAACCAGTCTGAGCACCATTGAGCCAGGGAACAAGGTAGCCTGGGAATATGCCTTCCATTGTAGTGATGGGTGATTTTACTTTAACAGTAAAGTGGGAAAGTACTTCCAAGCCTTCAACAGTTACTTTAAAAGACACACAATGGCCAAAATGATTCCATACCTCCCTGTACTCACCAAATGGTTGGACCCTGCCAAGGAACTTACAAACCCATGTTCCAGTTCTGGGAGGTCATTAGGACTCTAGTTCATTGTGTGCTTTCTATTTATTGCTTTCCTTTGAGTGAAATGAGCCGTGGAGCAGAACAGAGACTGGGATTCATTCAACCCCAACACATTGTGTCTGCAGCTTTCTCATCAATTTGGAGAGGGAGAGACTGAAGTTGCAGACGTGGGGATTTAAATGCCCTCGTGCTACATTTGTGGAGATGAGCAGATTGTAAACTGTCTCTTGCAAATATGATCTGCATCTGGGTATCAGGCTAGTAACTCCAAACCACAGACTCAATTCATGTGCCTGGCATTTCTCTCCAGAAGTTTCTGTAGTCATGATGGGTCCCAGAGCCATTCAGGTTGACAGGGACCATTGGAGAAAGGATCTGCCAAAAGCAGTTGTAATCTTTTTCTAGTGAGATAGAAACGCCGTGTTTTTCTTTTCAAATCCTCGCTATCTTTAGAAGTGAGGCATTTAGAACACTGGGTTTACGCTGTCCTGAAAAAAGTCAAGGGGAGATGTGCATAGTCATCAACGCTGGCCCTGAAAACGTAAGAAGCTCAAGTCGTAGACACCCCCAGATACTTTTGTCTTTTCTCATGAGAATTAATCTGTGTGTTTCTTGTTTCTCTTACCTGGCAAGAGTCTATCATTTCATCTCCCTACGAGAAATAATTTATTTAGACTCTGGTTTTGATTTTAAATGTACTTATATAATTCACCCATTAATACATTTTTTTTTTTAGAATGTTTTAATTACTTGGGGCTGGAGAGATGGCTCAGTGGCTAATAGCATTGTCTGCTTTTCCGGAGGACCCAGGTTCAATCCCAGCAGCTATATAGTAGTTCACAGCAGTCTGTAACTCCACTCCTAAGGTTTCTGATTCCTCTCTGACTTCCTCTGTCACCAGGCATGCATGTGATGCACAGACATATGTCAGGTAAAACACTCATATACATTAGAAATTTTAAATTTAAAACATTTTAATGTAATGTACGCACTGGGCTGGAATACTCTTGGATAACTGTGTAAAATTCTGGCATTCTTGCTCACTTGTCCTATGGTTCCCTTGTACCTATGGTTCTAGCACTGTTTGTGGATTTTTGTCTATAGTTTTGTGTGTTTATGTGTGACATGTTTTGAACACACATACATGTCATTTTACATAAATAACCTAGAGCTTCTTCTCCACCCAGCAACTCAACAGTACCGAGAGTCAGTTCATTCTTTTATTTTTTAAAAATAGTTTCATATTCCACAGTTAACCTAATTTTCACTACAGTTAATCCTACTTTGAAGTCTTAACCGGTGCCTCAAAGAGTGAATTCTTCAAAGCAAAAATTACTGAAGCCCAATTAAGTGCTAAGAAGGTTATGGGAATATGACAGAGAACAAAGCAATGAGAAGTGGAAATCACAAACCAGTGTAAGAGAGTAGACACACACACACACACACACACACACACACACACACACACACACACACACACGCACGCATGCACGCAGTATAACATAAAGGATGTTACATGGATATGACCTAAAGGGAAAAAGAGCAAGCAGAGAGGGTGCTTCATTTAATAGACTTTGTTGTTATTGTTTTGAAACAGGGTCTCATGTAGCTCAGGCTGGCCTTGAACTCTCTCTGTAGCCAAGGATGATCTTAAGCCCTGATCCTCCCGCCTCCACCTCCTGATTGCTGGGATTACTCGTGTATGTCCACAGGAGGCTTTTGGAGACCTGAAAAAATGATAGAGGAAGCATGAGGCAATGCAATATAAAAACATCCCTAAGATGCTCCCTAGTATCAAATTCCTTTTTACAGACAGATAAATGGCCAGAGTCTGACTTGCAGCTCATCATTTACTTTCTTGTCTGGTATCAGTTCCCAAAAGTGAACTGCTTCCCCAAACCCTCACTTTCTCCAAAGATGGCAGACTTTCATGTAGCAGCTTCCCTGTCAACAAAAGACAATTTGAGTTTGCTGTGAACAATGGGTCATTCAACATATGAGGGTCACAACATGAAGACTGGAAATGGGGGCTTCTCTCTGTCCTGCTCAGTCCTGCTGCTGCTTCCAAAAGATCATTCAGAGGCTTAATATTGCTTACAAATGCTTGACTCAGGCTTATTATTAACTAGCTCTTGCATTTTAAATTAACCCATATTCCTTATCTATACTCTGCCTCATGGTGAAGTACCTTTTCTCAGTACAATATACCCATCTTGCTTCATCTGCATCTGGCTGTTGACTACTGACTCTGCCCTTTTCCTTCCCATCTTCCTTAGTTTGGTCACTCTGACTATACTTCCTTTCTGGCTACGGGCCAATCAGCATCTTATTAAACTAATTTGAGTGACAAATCTTTACAGTGTACAAGAGGATTATTCCACAGCAGAGGACAATGAAGGAGAATAGGACATTCAGGCCACTTGCCATCTCCTGGGCTCTAGGTTAATGGCAGAGACACTGTGGAGCAATTGCTCTGCTTGAGGCTATGGATATAGAGAGGGGCATTCAGGGGTTATTAGACTCAAAGAGCTCAGCCAATGGGAAAGCAAAAGAACAAATATTCTATTTTATTGTCAAATCTTGGCTTATCCTTGGGCTCTGTCTAGCTTTTTGTACACAGCTGGGGTTAGAAATCCTTGCTCTTATAGTTGCTAGTTGGATAATTGTGGAAAGCTTATTTTATCTCTCTGACTGGAGCTTTTCATCTGTAAACGGGAATGATAGTAACAGTAGCTACCTTACGTGATTAGTGTTGAGGAACAGATGAGATTCGAGGCAGAGTGCTTATATCAGGTGTCTGCAACACCAGAAGTAATGTTTGCTGCTGCCATCTCATCGATATTTACCATCACCACCCCTATCAACACCACCACCATTGTGTCTTGGCAGCAGTACCAAGTTCAGAAGGCAGGAGGCATCAGCCAGCATTTTTTTTAGAGTAATTCTCAGAACCTTATGGAACTCAGTATTGTCTAGACAAGGCTGTGATCTTAAAGGCAGGGAGAGCATTAAAAACTGCCATGGCCCAGGAAACCATTAGATGTTCAGTGTCCAGGAATGATTACAGACTGGCTTCCCTGGCACCGGAGAAGAGGCAGCAGCGGGAGAAGAGGAAATGGAGAGGTTTTTGTGTTGTAAAAGGTACCTGGGAGACAGGACAGCTAAGCTGCTTGGTTTAAATGTCTGTGAAAGGATAAAAAGCCTGTGGCAAGAGCCACCCAGGGACCAAATAACCACACATTCTCCAATCTGGTCTTTTAGTCTCTGTTTATTCTCAGCTGCATGAAAACAAGCAAAGCCTACAACCAATAAAGCTTTGTTTGTATACCTACCCCAGGGCTTCAGAGAGTTAAGCCTGCAAACCTGAGCATTTAGATCTCCCTAAGACCTTCCCTTTTCATTGGATGGTTCCATACAGTAGTTCAAAATGCTAGCTAGTGAGCTCAGACTGATCTGGGTTTGAATCCCAGCTCTATTGTTACTCATGTAACTCTGGGCCAGTTACATAACTTGTCTGGGTCTCAGTGTTTTTGTTCTTGTGGTGGAGATTATAATCCATACTGCCCAGTTAGGTGACTGTGATTATTTAATGGAGCCATGCATTAAGCACTGAGCACACAGTATGTACACACTAATGATCATGGTTGAAGTTCTGAGTGGATGGTTTTCTGGAAAGTGGGGCAAGGGGAATGCCAAGAGAAGGAAAAATGGGCAGATTGAAAAAAAAACTGGTCTTAGGAGCTGTGTATTTAATGGCTGTAAAAAAAAAAAAATCCTGCTAGAGAAACAGGATAAAGATGGCAAGGACTCAAAGGCAGAGCTTGGCTTTGCTTTCTGCCAAGGTTTCACCCATCTGGCCTTGGCGTCTATACTGGCTTTTCCTTCCAAATAACATCTGAGAAGCCTGCCTGTGGAACATGAAGGGCAGGAAGATAGATCAGCTCAAAATCACTCCAAATTTCTGCACTCCGTGAAGGCATTGAAGACATCCATGCATTATTCTTTTCAGGTTAAACTTCCTTTGAGACTAATGCAAGAGGCAGGCCAGTCAGGTGCGCTGTAGTCACTACAGGCAGACATAATCCTATTGCTTTTCGTCTAACAGCTCATGCAGAGAAAAACCCTCTATGATCCAGACAAAGGTAAATTTAATTCAGATCTCAAGCCCAAATCTAGCCCTCTGCAGTCAGTCTTTCTATTCCCAATCTGTGATGACCCCAGACACTAGAAATAGTAGAAATAACATCAATACATTCTTACTGTTTGGGTTGTCATAATTTGACCATAAAAGCTGAACATTCAAAGTGTGCAATAACTCCTTATTTTTAGGATGGAAAATAAAGAAAAAAAGAGAAGAAAATGATGTTTTTCTTCAGACCTGTTTAGTGGCATATATTCCTGAAGATCATTTAGTATGGGTGAACATATAGAAAATAAATACAAAC
Organism: Cricetulus griseus; assembly: GCF_003668045.3. NCBI lineage: Eukaryota > Metazoa > Chordata > Mammalia > Rodentia > Cricetidae > Cricetulus > Cricetulus griseus. The sequence continues at coordinate 132,060,691 of NW_023276807.1, read as the reverse complement.
CTGCCTATGGGATGAGATAGCTCAGAAAGTAAAGCACATGGTTAAGCACCTCATTTATTTTCTTTCCTATGAAAAATGACTGGTCTGAAGCCACTCCCGTGGCATTATGAATTCTAATCAACTACAAACCGGAACCCAATTGCTATTCTAAGATGTATTTCCAGTGTGATCTTTTCTGAAGTGCCTTTACAAGCATGGTAATTGAAGGAGCCAAGTTGAAGCCCAGATCTGAAAGTTAGAATGTAGGGCATATTTAAGACAAGGATCAAAGAGCAAATTCTTACATTATCAAAAAGCAAAACAAAACAAAACCTCAGCTTGGCCCTGTGGAGTAATTACTTTTATAAAATTAAGCACCATTTGAAGTAGTGTAGCATGACGAGTCTCATCTGTTCAGCCTGTGTGCTCATGCATGCCTGTGAGCACGTGTGTGCATGTGTGCTCGTGCATTCATGTGTTGTACATGTGAGCACACACACAGCACTTTTCATTTTAGGACAAAGAGAAATGCAGTGATAATTTCAAAATTTGTAAATTTGAGTGGACTCTGATTTTGTTCCTTAAACAGGCATGGCTGGCCAGCCTGTGCAGAAGGTGCCTCTCTGGAATCATAAACACCTTGGGGCAGGTGATTTCTACCCAGCACAGGAACATGTTTGCTTCCTGCATTGGAGCTCTATCTGGTAATTTGTACTTTCCTTCAGCCAGCACATTGTTAATGCCTCCTTATAGGTTGAATCTGAAATGCGTCGTCCCCCTCCCCCCTCCCTGCCCCCCCAACCTCAGGCACATGTTTTGAAGGCTATTCCCCAGTTGGTGGCATGTTTGTTTGTTTGTTGTTTTGTGAGGGAGGCCCTGGAAAGTTTGGGAGTGGTGTGTGGAGGTGGAGAGCTAGCTGGTGAAAGCATGCCATAAGGGGCCTTTGAAGACTTCATTTAGCTCCTGCTGGATTCTCAACGCCCTTGATTTGCAATGATGTGAACAGTCTCCTCCACATACTCCCACAGCCGCACACTGCCCAGTTTCCTGTATTTTCTCCATTAGGATGGGCTTAAATCCCTTGAAACTGCACCCAAAGGAAATTGTTCTTTCCTTAAGTTGTTTCTCCTGGGTATTATGGCCACAGGTTTCACAAAAATGTAAACACACTCCTGGTCTCTCTTGATCTGCGTCTGGTGTGTGCTATTCCTTTATAGGCATGTGTAAGTGTGAACATATTTCTGGTCTCCTGTGCTCTGCATTTGGGGTGTGCTGTTCCTTTACAGGGATTAAAACATGTGAACACACTCCTGGTCCCTCTTGCTCTGCATCTGGGGTGTGCTGTTCCTTTACAGGGATGCGTTAAATGTGAACACGCTCCTGGTCCCTCTTGATCTGCGTCTGGTGTGTGCTATTCCTTTATAGGGATGTGTAAGTGTGAACATAGTTCTGGTCTCCCGTGCTCTGCATCCTGGTATGCCATTCCTTTGCAGGGATTAAAAATGTGAATACACTCCTGGTCCCTCTCGCTATGTTTTTTGGGGTTTGACGATTCTTTGTTGGTGTGCAGGGCTTTCTTCTGTCGTAGTTTCAGCGAGTTATGCTGCTTCTTTAACTCTGAGTTTGTGTGAGACCCAGAAATAGCACATACTCCTGTTCTCAGTGGGAGAGAAGACTAACTTAGGCCTGTCCTTTAAGAGTGGGGACTCTGTCCTTTAGATCGATATGTATCAATGCCCTAAAGCAATTTTTCTTGAATGTTTTTTGCTTTGAATTTGAAACATGTTTTGGCACGTTTTATTTAATAAGGCACAAACACAGGCTATATTCAATATTTTGATCAGAATTTATTTTGTACTTGATGCAAAATCTGACTTTGCTTGTTCAGGGTAATTGTGTACAGTACAATGAACCCAATTTATGTGAAGTATTATTGAAGGAATACTGAACTTCCACGGTAAGCCTGCTAAATCATTCATTCAGCAATAGACTTACATTTCCCCCAGGTCTTGATCATGTGTTTTGACAGCTTTTAAAGCAAAGCAAAACTGCAATTATTTCAAAGTGATGGTGGAAACAAGTAATGAGAGCAAGCAATCCTAGACAATGGGTCTGCAGTCAATGATTACCTCTCTTAAATAGTTTAATTCACAGACCATGGATCAGGGAATACGTCCAGTTCGTGTCTCCACTTGGCAACTTGGACATTTTTTTTTTCACGAAAAGGTAAATAAATGAAATGTCAATAATGTTGCTTACTTAAAAAATAGTATATATTATTTTAAAGAGCTTTTAAAAAACTTAGTTGCATAATCAAAGCTTTTGCTGTATACTGAATAGATGTTTAGGCAGTATTTTAAAAATGGGGTCTTGTGTAGCCCAGGCAGGCCTTGAACTTGCTATGTAACCGAGGATGATCTTGAACTTTTGATCTTCCTGCCTTGTCTCTTGAGTGCTAGGCATACACCACCATGCATTTTGAACTTCTCTATCAGGTATATGCGTGGTGTGCACACATATTTGTGCAGGCCCTTGTGCCTGTGTGCATGTCTGAGGAGACCACAGGTCCACCTTGGCCATTTTCCTCTACTGTTCCTTCATGCTATTTTCTTTTGAGACCTGGTCTCTCACTGAACCTGGAGCTCACCTATTATGGCTGGCCAGTGAGCCTCAGGGGTCTTCTGTCTCCAATACCTGGGCTGGGAGTACACCCAGGTTTTATATGGGTGCTGGGGACCCAAACCCATGCCCTTTTGTTTTCTCAGCACTCAGCACTGATGGCTGAGAGACTATGTCTGGGAGCAGAATTCCTTTGAGGCATTCGTTTTTCTTTTATATTTCTAGTTAATGTAAAACCCACCTGTTGTGAAAAAATTACAAATCTAGATTTTTCTTCTGCTTTGTACATAAGAATTATAGAAGTCATAAAGGCAAATGTGACATTGTTATCAGTTCATCACCACCATGCTTAATATCAGAAACATCCCAGATGTCAGAAACATTCCAGATGGTTTATGAGAGAATTTTATTTTTCTGAGTTGCAAATAAATTGGCCTTATGCTTTTTATTTGGTTGTTTCAGGAGACATACAGCTGAGAAACAAAACACAGACACACAAAAAAATGCTGCTGAAAATATTCAAATATCTACTTAGCCTGTAGGGAACAGAGACAGTTGATTCTATCACAGAAATAAAGAAAGGCATAGTGACTTTCTCCCTTTGAAGACTACACACATCAATTGCTCTAGGATATAGCCACTGGGCATGACTATTTTGGAACTGCTGGTATGGTTGTCAGTGAGGCTCTGGAACAGAAGCATGCCACAGACCCCAACCTGCCAAGAGCAGGTGCGGCTCAGAAAGAGCCCAATGTCATTGCCACTGCTAGCTGCAAGGTCTTCGAGGCGTCTCCCTGAATCAATATACCACTTGGCCAACACACACCAGTATTTTTTACCCTTGCACCACAGTGTGTGTGTGTGATTGGTTTAGTAGGTATTTTTGGAAGGCAGGTCTGGGCTTCTACATGCTAAAACCCCTTTAATTTTCTATTGAAAAACATCCAAGTTTTCCAATTTTGCCATCATATATCCTAAATTAAAATCCTACTTCTTCAGGCCAAGCAGGCATGGTTGTGCACACCTTTAATCCCAGAACTTGGGAATCAGAGGCAGGCAGTTTGTGAGTTTGAGGCCAGCCTGGTCTATATAGTGAGTTCCTGGTTAGCCAGGACTACATAGTGAGATCCTGTCTCAAAAATAAATATTTTTCACACCCCTTTTCATACATATTTTTACCCTAGAGGTAATTTTGGTATTAAAAAAGTTCAAAGAATGAAAATTGTAATAAATTGAAGGATAGCACATTTTAAGTAACCACCAATTTACTTGGTTCTTCAAGTGTTTTAAAGTTTAGAAAATGTTTTCATATCTTAAAATATATCAAAAGTTATTATAAGTCATCTTTCAGAACATGTCTCTATTGGAGTGAGGTCATATTCCTTTATGGTACACATAGTAGGTGCTCAATAAATCTTGTCACAAAATGAATGACTATAAAAATATATTTATGTCCCTTTTAAAAACCAAATAAGTAGTGTTATTTTTGCTTGTGATATTTATACAACAAAATGAAGTTCAGTGTAAGAACTGACTTAAATCCATGTTTTAGAAAAATAGGGCACTTAAAGATAAACATTTCAAAGATGCACAAAAATGTAGGATCTCCCTATGGATTTCTAGATATAGCATATTTGACCAGGGAAACACGTATTTGTGAATGAACTGCAAATTAAAGGAAAATGTCAATATAACAAGTATAAGTTTAAGTTAATATAATGAAAATACAATTATTGATAAAACAACAATATACATTAAGAGAAATGTTAACTCTCTGTATTTGCAAAACTGTGCAAAACTGCTTGTAGTGTCCTTGGATGGGTGGTCCCGCCTGTGATGTTGAAGACTGTCCCCTGTAAATGGTGTGTAGTGAACAGACTTGGCCAGCCACTGAACTAGCTGGAGTCTAGCTGGGTCTCAGCCTTCAAACAGCTGGTGTGGATGTGAGAGACCTGTAACACCGGGAGCAGTAGCTGGAGGGCGTCCTGGATGTACGTGGTGCTATTGCAGCCCTGCAAGAAGGAAAGATGGAGCTGAGCGATATTTTCATAGCTCAGTTTCGATGGCTGTCACCATTTGACAACATTCTTTTTCATCTGAGGAGAGGGAACACCTTCAAACTACAACATCATGAAATTCTTACAATGTTTGTGCAAGTAGCAAACGTAAACACATGCTTTTGATGGAGTATGTCTAGGCTTGAATTATGCAAATTAACAAAGGGGCATCATTCAGAATGAGATAAAGCATTTCCATGGGCTTTTAACGGATGTGAGTGTGTATAGATACATGGCCCCGTATGGCCAGTCTTATCCACCCCTTTCTCAGGTCGATCCTCTGGCCCTGAAATCACAGGACAAAGATGAGAGTCTAAACCACAAATGGTTTACAGAAAGCTCTGCACAGAGTGCACTGGAGAGATTTTTGTAAAAATGGTGTTAGGCTATCTAGAACATGAACATTTCTTCTGGGCCAGTGAGTAAATATTGGGTCTCATATTTATGGTGCATAAATATGGTAAATTAATGTACTAATGTGCACATTTAATCTGGAAGTCAGGACAGAGGTTTGGATAGGAGACTGAGAACCGAGACAGTCTCACTACACAGCTTGTGTTGGCTTTGAATTCACCATTCTCTTGCCTCAGACCTCTAAGTGCTAGGATTACAAGTATACAACACGCCTGGCTTTCCAGAGGTAGATTTTCTTGTACTATATTCTGTCTTTGACTTCCAGAGTTTTTATTAGCTGTGTCTGTTCCACTGTATTTGTCCCTGTAGTTCCTGCCTCTTCTGGTTGGTTCCACCCTATTGTATGGCTGTGTCCTAAGCAATGGCATTCGCTGCCACCACTTTGTTAGTTTTTGTCCATTGACAGTTTTGTTTAACAATGGGGCACACTTCCCCGCAATATTGCCATCAATTCTTAGGTAGCATTTCTGATGCTTTGTCATCACCAAAGCTTTCCACTGGCATCTAAATGTGAAGACGATGGTATGTGCATTGCCTGTGTTCTGCATCTGTGGCTATCAACTGCAAATGGTTTACAGTCTGGTCTCTAATGGAAGATCCTCCTCCACTGAGTATATGCAGAACATGGTGCCCATGCTCTAAGAGTAAGAAGGCATCTTGGGCTGCTTCTCTCTTCCATCAGTGGGGTCACAGCAGTGCTGTAGTGGCCTCCCATCTGTTTAGGCTGGTGCTAGGAAGTCCTAGTGAGCAGGCAGGTCAGGCAGTGAGCACTCATTGGGGACTCTACCCTTATTGTTGAATTGGCAGGCATTCTGCATCATTTTTGCTAACCTGGAGCTTAGACTCAGCTACACCAAAGGTTGTCATGAACGAAGAGAAATGCCCGTTTTTTATGAAAATCATCAGTGGGCAATAATCCTTCATTACAGCCGATAATCACAGAGTCAAACTTGGCAGCAGAAATCTGCCTCTGTTGGGGAGACAGTAGCAGGAAATAACCTGCAAGCTTAGCATTTCCTTTTGTAATCAGGAATTCTTGAAAATTAGGCATTGCTGCTCCACCAGAGGCTTTACAGCTGGCTGGGCTACAAGAATGTACACACATGCACGCACACACACACACACACACACACACACACACACACACACACACAGAGAGAGACTGTTGGTGATAAGATTTAGAATTTTGATAACATTTGCTGACTAGGGGGAAGAAGAACATAGCTGTAATGTTTGCTTTGGTTCGGAGTACTTTTCTCTCTGGGGGCTACTTACCTCTAAAAGCACACTATTGATCATGGGGTTAAGGACTTCAGCCTTCTTGTTGCTCTGTGAAATTGAAAGTACGAAATTGACAGATTAGGGGCTCATACTGTAAGGCTTAACACATCAACTGTGAGACACTGCTTTGTAGAGGGATGTCTTAGAGAGAGAAAGGAGAAAGGTGCGTGCTTGCTGTAGACCAGCCTTCACGTCTGCACCTCCCTCATGTGACCTCTAATTCTACCAGCAATCCAAGGAGGGGGTTGATGTTGTTGTATACCTAGGCACTAGATGAAGAAATAGCCGAAGACTGGGCGATTTGTGTAAGTTCACGTTGCTAGAAATGTAAACTCAGATCTTCTTAACTGTTAGAAGTTTGTAGCTGATTGGATCCTGTCTTCTACTTGCACTATCTGCCTAACACCATCCTACATCTAGATCTGCTACACTTACAGTGTTGAGAGTGAATTCGTCATGATTTTGATTACTGTGTTTGAAATTCTTTTGGATCTTTATGTAGCCCAGATTGCCCTCAAACTCATGATCCTCCTGCCTCAGGATTCTAGGGACTGGGATTACAGACAAGCATCATGTCTCACTGCACATTTTAATTAAGATAACTATGTAGCCTATTGAGATGTTTATCTTTAACAATTCTGTTCTACCTGTTTTAATTATGTGTATTTATGTTGGAGTGGGGTATGTGCATATAAGTGCAGGTGTCTTCAGGGGCCAGAAGAGGGCATCAGATTCCCTGGAGCTGTAATTACAGGCAGTTATGATCTGTTCTATGTGGGTGTGAGAACTGAATTTGGGTCTTCTGCAAAAGTAGTACATGCTATTAATTATTGAGGAGTCATTTCTCCAGGCTCTGGACTTTCTTTTTTTTTTATTTAAAAAATTTTAGTTTCACATTTTTTAGGCCCTCCCCCAAATGATATGATGGACTTTGAAGGTCCCTGGTGGAGGGTCTCACTATCCCTGGGGAGGAGTTTGGGGATGGGTTGGGAGGGGCTGGTGGGGAACATGGGAGGATGGGAGGGCAAGGGAATGAGGGGGATGGATATATAAATATGAGTAGTAATTAAAGAATTTAAAAAATATATTTCTTATGAAAGAGAATTTCAAAAGAAAAAACAATTTTCGTTTCACATTTTGGCTTTCTTAAGATCTCCAGATAGGTTAAGTCCTTCACTTATTTATCCTGGTAATACAGTCTGTCTGTTCTTTCTTTGTTCTCTTTGTTCCCTCTTTTCTTCTCCCCCCACCTAAGCTGCAAATGAGTCTTGGTTCTGGGTTATCTACAAGAAGATCAACAAGGTGAAAACAGTCTTAAATACAACTTTCAAATAGGTTTTCAGAATCAGGTTTGAAAAGCACAAGGGTGTGTACAGCATGGAGAACAAACCCTATTTCAGCTGCTCCAAAAGGCAGAGGTGATCATTATCCTTATTTATATTATTGGGCTGTCAATCAGCAGTCTTCTCTATCTAAATTGCTCAGCCAACTCCTACAGCAATGAATCATTAATGGGGAATTCTTAGTGGGCTGCCCTCCCCTACTGTACCTGGGAGGCTCCATGGCAAACAAAAGCCTATGAATTAAATATGTCTTCCAGAGAAGCCGCCCTTCATTGGCGTTACTCTACAGAGGGTAATACCTTGCTGAGGAAACCACAATGGAGGTGGGGGAGAACCTCTTTAAAAATGCAGTCATTTTAGTAAGTAACCAGAAAATCCATTATAGAGATATGCTTTCATGTTTATGTGATTATCAATAAACCTCTAAGATATAATCAAAATGAGGGCAGTAAAATGACAGTGGTTTTCGGAATCAATGAGATGTGTGAGCAATTTAAACGGAGTCTGGAGAGCAATACACACTCATTAGCTTCAAGTTATGAATAATGGCTGTTTTGGAGGACAGAAACAATGACAGATGCAAATGATTCATCATAGCTGCAGACGGGGCTTTGTGGTGGCATGGTGGCATGCCTGCAAGCTCCATTTTAAGATGTCACTTTCACTGTCTCCAAATGGACAACACATTTGTTGATTTTTGCACCTGAAAATGTTTGTACATGCGTTTGTATCTGTATACAGTTATAAGTCCAAGCACATACCCACCTGCTGGAAACTTGGCTCAGCCAGTGGAGATCCTGGCTCAGGAACAGACCCTGGCTTGGTCGCCCGAGGGCTTATTAACAATGCAGAATCTCTGTCCTCAGTTCACACAGACTGACTGACTAAGACTCTGCATTTGGATGAGGTCTCCGGGTGGTTGATGTGCATGGTAAGGTTTGGGAAGCACTATGCTAGAGTATGACATGGTACAAGGAGAGGAAAACACTGTCACAAACATGACCCACCCCAGGAGAAAAGCCTGTTTAACACAAATTGTATAAAACCCACAGACAGCCCGGGGACACTAAACAGTTGGTTATCTATTTGATGCCTGTTAGGCTGCTGTGGGAGCCGAGAGATCAATGAAGAGGCCCTGGTGAATATGGTCACCTCTCTGGACTTGGGTTCCTTGGTTAGTGAACTGCAGAAAGTGAGGAGATGGAACAGAGGAGGTTGGGGACCTAAATTGATGAGGCCAGCCCTGTACTCCAGTGTAAACATACCATTCCCACCAAAGCCTGTTATCAAGTAACTTGGAGTATAGGAGTGTGCTTCATCCAGCCTGTCATACCAATGGCTTCCATCTCCCCGTCACTCTGCTTATAGACAATGGCATGCCATTGCTGAAACCCTAAAATTAGGTAAGTCCAAGATATGCCAAGCAAATCAGACTCCTAACAGCAGAATGGATTGGTGGCCTGTAGCTCACCTTTCATTCATAGAGTCACTTACAGGAGTATGGGGGCAGATATTCCGTTTCTTTTGAGAACTGCTCTTGACCTAAAGTGCAGTTACCCCAAAGCAGCTAGGGAGTCTGTGTGACACAATCTTGTCCCCAGCCACTGCTGAGTGACACCAAGGTGAACATTCGACCATTTGACCCAGGCCAATGGTCTTTCTGGAACTTCTCACCCAGGAATAAGGAATGTGAAAGGAGAAACATTTCAGGGATGTTTCAGTGTGGATGAGGTCTACCACTGGGTCCCAAGAGCTATTCACAGTCTTGTACTGACTTCCATAAAGCCCCTGTTTATCTGAGCAATTTATAACCCACTCCTAGAGGCCTAGGAGAGAGCATAATCCTGGTTTCAGACTTCCAGTCATCCCCAGAGAATTGTACGTTGCAATCCTAGAAACCCTAACTAGCACCTGGCTCTTGTGTCTCTGGGAAGGATCAGATCTTGCATCTAAAGGAGAGTAGGAAGGTTAAAGAAGAATGGTTCCCAGTTGCCTCCTCCTGCCCTACTAGGGTGGGGCTTTATAATAAGATCGACCCCCCCCATGTGTATTGTGTAGCATGGAGGGAGAGTCATACATGTTTGCATGAGTGTTAGGGTGTGGGTGCATGTGTGTGCATATATGTTTGGAGGCCAGATGTTGGGTCTTTCTCAATCATACTCTACTTCCTGAGACAGGGTTTCTTGCTGAACCTGGAGCTAGCCAATTTGACTACTCTAGCCAGCCATCTTGACCTGGGGGAGCCCCTAGTCTTCCCCCAGAGTAGTGACATTACAGGAAGGCTCTGGGGATCTGAACTCAGATTCCCGTCCTTGCACTTCAAATTCTTTATCTATGAAGCCATTTTCCCAGCCCACTCAGACTACCTGGGACAGAAAAGGGGTAGAAAAGGACAACCTGGATATGTAATCAGAAGCCACACATGGAAATAAATGCAGTTTTTGAAAGATATTATCTTGAGAACAGAAACACTCAGATGTTAGTTGCCATTTTGTTTTTCTTTTGAAACTTTTATCATACGTGACTAATAAGAGAGCAATAGTGAGTGATAATATTTAAAGTTAATTATATTAATAAGAGATTCTTGAATAGTGAAATCATAGATAATAAGCAATGGAAAGGAACCTCCATTTGATACCCTTTCATTTGATATATGAATAAGACGAGGCTCACAGATACCTGATCACTCATTCCACAGCTCAGATGTCTGAAACAGCAGACTGTAGACCACAGCCCAGACAGACAGCAGACTGGAGTCCACAGCCCAGACAGACAGAAACCTGGAGTCTACAGCCCAGACAGACAGAAGACTGGAGTCTACAGCCCAGACAGACAGCAGACTAGAGTCCACAGCCCAGACAGACGGAAGACTGGAGTCTACAGTCCAAACAGACAGTAGACTGGAGTCCACAGCCCAGACAGATGGAAGACTGGAGTCTACAGTCCAGACAGACAGTAGACTGAAGTCCACAGACAGAGGAGAGCCCTAGACTGATGATATTTAGAGAGGTGAGAGAGGCAACCTCAGCCTGATTTTAACAAACAGCATGACACAGCTCCACTTACAGAATTATCTCCAAAGGTGTCATATTCTGTGACTTCTTCCCTAAAAAATGTAAGAAAATGCTACAAATTGTACTCTTACCCCAACAGTGGTTAAAGAATTTGTAAACTTTGTTGATAAGGAGGTTACTTCATTGCACATTGCTGTGGTCAATCTGAAATAGGAAAAAAAGAGGTTTGGGAGTTTTTCATAAGTAAAGGAACTTACCCCTCGAGACAATTAATGACATGAATGCAGTATGACATCAAAAGGACAGCGTGTAAGTTTGAAGTCACTCTACAGAAATGAGCAGTTTTCCTCAACAGTCTTCCACAAGTCACAGTTTTCTTTCCAGCTTAATTAAGGAATAACCATCTAATTAATTTGCCCTCCTTTTAGAATCAAAGCCATGTGCAGGGAAATATCAGGCATGAGCATCGTTTTCATAAGACTGGAAATTCAGGCCAGGTGGCTTTCCTCCAGTATCTGGGTCATTTTAAAATAACGGATGTTCACCGAGGCACTTAATCACATGTTATCTAATGACTAAACTCAACCTGCCAAGTAACCTGCACGGGACATACAGTGGTAATTGCAGAAAGGGGATTAAAAGTCAGGCATTACACACACACACACACACACACACACACACACACACACACACACAGAGTTTTGGTGCTAGGGAACAACCCAGGATCTTAGATGTGCTGAGCAAGCGCTCTACCCCTTCCTTCCCCTTTCAGCAGTGTGTCATTATGTAGCCCAGAATGACCTGCCTCAAATTACAGGAGGTCTTCTGCCTCAGCCTACAGAGAGCTGGGTTTTGGGCATGCTCCATCATATCCAGTTTCTCTCTGTATCCTGATTACGTTTTTTTTACTTTATTCTTCAAGAACCCCTAGAAAATGTCTTTAGGACATCTCAAAATTCAAACTTTACTTTGGCCATTCTCCTTCTCAGTCTTTACTCCAAGAAAATAAAGCAAGAAAGACAGTATCAGTAAGTTTGTTTATCTTAACACCATAGATGACAAAAACTAAAATCAATACAATTGCCAAATAACGCCTGTTCTGGTTGATTTTGTCCTAACAAATTAGAGCTCATGATGTATTGGTGATTAAAATGCTATTAGATTAAAATGCTCCAGATTAAAAATCTTACATACTGGAAGATCCACTAAAGTCAGTGAAAAGACTTTTTTCCTCCCCCTGTTTTGATAGATAAGGACTCTATCTAACCAATACATTCTGAGTTTTCTTTGTGTGTATATAGGTGCTTATATGTGCATACGCCACATGTTAGGGACAGGAGGTATGTGTTTACACCTGTGTGGAGGCCCGAGGTCAACATCTGAGCATTCCTTAATCTTTCTAACCTTATTTATTTATTTTTTATTTATTGGATTTTCAAGACAGGGTTTCTCTGTGTAGCTCTGGCTGTCCGAGAACTCACTCTGAAGACCAGGCTGGCCTCAAACTCGAGATCTGCCTGCCTCTGCCTCCCGAGTGCTAGAACTAAAGGTGTGCACCACTACATCCAGCTGGGTCCGACTTTGTTTTCTGAGACAAGATCTCTCATTGGACTTGAAAACTCACAAGTTCAGCTTAAACCTCAGGGACCCTCTCTCTCCACCTCTTCAACTCCAAGATTGCTGGTGTCTGCAGCCTCATCTGGCTTTTTGTAAGGGTTTTGGGGATTGAAGTGGGCTCCTTGGAGGAACACAGCAAGTACTTTACTGAATCTGCTGTCTTCCCAGCCCCCCACTCCTTCTGTATTTGCTGTGGAATAGACCCAGGACCTCCTATGTGTTAGTCCAGCCTTGCCACTGAACTACACCCCTAGGCCTAAGTATTAGGTTTGATGAACTACATGTAGGCATCCATATAGTTTGTAGGAAGCATCATGAGCAAGGCCAGGAGACAGCAGAGACCCATGCTGTATGTTCTTGAGCAGATGGTGGAAGGGCACTCACTGAACTGACCCGCTGGGGGTTGATGCAGCTTGAGAAAGTTGGGACAAACAGGGCAGGGAGTCAGGAAGGGGCTTACAGCAAAGTCCCAGGATTCATGCCCTGGAACTTCTGAGACTCAGCCCTCCTCCTTCCAATCCATATGGCAAAGAGACAAAGCAGTCCCTAGATGCTGTCCCCAGCATTTCAAAGTCTTTCTGTTATTTACTTATTTATTTATTTTTCTAGACAGGGTTTCTCTGTGTAGCTTTGTAGACCAGGTTGGCCTCTCAGCTTCAAAGTCCTTCTTGTCCTTCTCTTTTCCTTCCATATGCTAAAAGGTGCACAATCTCTCTAGAATTATTGCATAATATATAATTTCTTTCTAAATACATAATTTGCTTTGTCAGATGTAATAAGATTAGTGAGCTTACAAAGTGAATGTGGATAGTGTGTGTCCCAATGTATTTCCTTGGCAGCTACTTGGCTCCTTTGTTTCAATAATAATAGAATGGTATTTGGACGTCAGCTAAAATTCCATGTTGTGATATATACACATAAAAGTTAATGACTTAATTTTAGCTCTGTTTTTCTATTTTCAGGATTCCACACCAACTATTTTCATGTGTGCATATATATGTATATTTGTGTTGGCATAACACTAGATAAACTAATAACAACAACAACTGCTTATTGAAGAACATAAACTACAATGTATGATGCAAGAATGCAGCCTGTAGAGAACTGGCTTGCATTACTGACTATCACACCCAAAAAATAGAATACACAGGGCAGGTAAAGTCTCTGAAAAGGGTGGTGTGAGTCTGCCTACTTTTGTGCAGGTAACTGAGAAGTTACATTAAAGTATCCTGTCTGTGTATGTGTGGCATAAAAGTAGAATTAGCCTCAGTGCTCTATGCTGAATGATTTGGCATATCTCCTTTTCTTTTTTTTTTTTTTTTCAAAACAGGGTTTCCCCACGTAGCCCTGGCTCTCCTGGAACTCACTTTGTAGACCAGGCTGGCCTCAAACTCACAGAGATCTACCTGCCTCTGCCTCCCAAGTGATGGGATGAAAGGCTTGTGCCACCACTGCCCAGCTTAGTGTGTCTCCTCTTAAATCTCATAACTCCTATGTTATGTTGTTATTTATTGTTATTATTATTGTTATTTATTGCTGTATAATATATTTCCTAAGGGAGTCCTTATTTTTTAAAATGACCATAGAGTAACGGAACAGTTGATATGAAAATCTAACTCTTCAGTTGCATTTGAACCACACACATACACACACACACACACACACACACACACACACACACACACACACACACACACAATTTAAAAAGTAAGAATTAAAAGTGCCGGTTACTTTATCAGAACTTTTGCTTGGTCCTGAGCTGGTTTCTCCTCTTCTTGTCCATGAAGAATTAACTCTGCAACTTTATGAAGTTGCTCGATACAGCGCGCAGTTACTTCAGCCAGACTCTCGATGGATAACATGTACACTTCCTGAAATGAATGCACCCAAGAGGGTAACTCACTAATCAGCCTCTTTTCAAAAATCCCTGCCACATGAACAAAAAGGACACAGTGCTACACAGATACTGTACTACTGAGCTACACCCTGGCCCCTAGATGATGTAATCCTGTATCCATATATAACTCAAAGGACAGGGGTGATGGTTTGGTCTGTAAAGTAGTTCTGCATGAGCTTGAATCCTGGTTTGGATTCTCAGCACCCACATAAATGCTGCACAGCTTTAACCCCAGGACTGAAGGATGGAGACAGGCTGGTCCCTGGGGCTCATTGGCCATAGGCAATTGGGGAAGCTCCAGGTTCAGTGTGAGACCTTGACTCAAAAAGAAATAAGGAGGAGAGTAACTGGAAAGGATATGAAAAGTCAGCCTCTACCCTCTGTACAGAGACAAACCATGTATACAGTGTGTATGTGTGTGTGTGTGTGTGTGTGTGTGTGAAGAGAGAGAGAGAGAGAGAGAGAGAGAGAGAGAGAGAGAGAGTGTATGTGAGTGTGTGTGAGAGTATGTGAGTATGTGTTATTAGAGAGACAGAGACAGAGTATGTGAGTGTGTGTGTGTGTATGAGAGAGACAGAGAGAGAGTGTGTGTGTGTGTGTATGTGTGTGTGCATGTGAGTGTGTGTGCTGCCAGGTCCCCAGAGATAAGACAAACCTAGTCACACTTGTGTCCTCAATAGTCAGAATGACACTGGGCACACAATAAGCGGGTGGTGAGTAAGGAGTGTGGAAGGAAAGACAAATGGAAGTACTTCAGTGAGTGTGATTATTTGGAATGATCTACCTGAGTCACTTTAAAATTAGAAGCCAGCATAATGAGCAATCATTGCAGATGACTTTTGGAGCATAGGCAGGGCATAAAGTATACACATATAAATGTATTAAACTGCGGGAAAGAAGCCACAGCAATGAGAGTTTTTAGCAAAAAAAGAGATTCAGTTACCTCATTAGTGAGGGAACATAAAGACAATTTATAGTAACAAATTTGCATAGAAGACGGAGATTTACTGTAAAGACAAATCAATTATGCTCCGGAAGATCTTTCTGCTTTTAAATTATAAAGTTACGAGAAAAGCTACAAAATGCACAGGAAGCTAAGCCACACACTGTCTTAGAACAGGGAAACTGGAACGTCTATTTCCCTCTCACTTTCTAGAATGTAGGGCACGGTGTAAATGGAAGGTGGCTATCCTCACTTGAGTTGTGGCTGCTAATAAAATTATCGTAGACAACTATGGATGATGCAGAGTGGATTTACCTCTACAGTCTTAGTTCCTTTCTCCCCTACTTTGTCTTCTTCAGGCTCTTCAGCTTGCTCTTCCTTTTCTTCCTTTTTCTCTTCCTCCTCTGAACTTTTTGCCACATCTATTGATACCAGGCTTTGATCCTCTTCCACCCAGTCATGAGCTTTCTTCATGGCCTGCAATGGTGCCCACCAAACAGTAAGTTTACCACGGGGGTGTGAAAACCAAGTCATTTCAACCCAGACCCTCCTTAGACGGCAAGTTGGCCTGTAGAAACTATAATCTAGGAAAAGAGGGTGGAATGGAAGTATATAGAACACATCAAAGGGTCCGAGAACTTTAAAAAGATCACTTAAAAATAATTTATTTTTATTTTATGTGCATTGATGTCTTGCTTGCATGTGTGTCTGTGTGAGGGTGTCAGATCTTGGAGTTACAGACAGTTGTGAGTAATGCTGGGAGTTGAACCCAGATACTTTGGAAGAACAGTCAGTGCTCTTAATCTCTGAGCTATCTCTCAGCCCCTAAAAAGAGCATTTAAAAATGATATTCAGATGAGAGTAAAAATGAAAGACGTGCTGTAAAATCTACAGTGTATTCTTCATGTTTCATGGCCAGTTCTGTCAGAATGGTGGGGGGAGTGGTAGTAATTTAAGAGCTAGCAGGATAGGGGAGAGACACCCTTAAAAGTCCCCTTTTAGGGACAAAGGCAGACCCATGCAACTGATAAGTCCCCACACTCCCCTCCAAGCAGTGGCAGGTGCTGCAAGGAGATAAATGAAGCAATTTTCCCGTGTTCAAGTCCCCGACCTGCCAGATCAATGACCCCTAACAGAGAGAAAGAAATTACTCATTTCACCACCTCTATATCCCATTCTGCCCTTTCTTCACGAATTATAATAGGTGAGCACCTGTGCAAACCTCTGCTATTATAATAGGTGAGCACCTATGCAAACCTCTGCTAGATAAGCTAGATAAAAAGAGAAAAGGAGAGACAAAAAAAATTACATAGCCTTGAATAATTAATGGTTAGTGTCTTCTTAAGAAATCCCACAGTAAGACCCTGTACTAACTTGCAAAAAGCACTCTGCTGTTAGAGGAAGCTGGAATGCCTAAGATCTGTTCGAACAGCAGCAGCAGTCCCAGTGGGAGGAGAGATATGAATCTCATCTCTCTAAAACTGGCATGTCTCTTTAAGAGGCAAGGCCAGGAGCAAAGTCTGGAAAAGTCCCCTGGTGATTCCCCTTCACCTCACTTTGAAGAAAACTGTCCTCTGACAGAAAATTCTATCTCACCAGGAGAGGGTAACTGACTTTTTCAAGGTCACAAGATAATTACTAGTAAAATTACAGAAGGCAGGTCTCAGAAGCCCTGCATACATCTTGTTGCTCCTCAGATACTAATTATCGACCTCAGACTCCCCTTCCCCCACATGCCATAGGGGTTCCGTGTTCTTCCATTTCCTGTGGATCTGTGGTATCTTACAACAGAGACCCTATCTCCCCATCCCCAACCCCTTTTTAAAACCAAAGACACAGAATGGGTTGGTTCTGACCTTATTGAGTTTGTCAGGTGTGGCGGCGACGTGTAATTCAAACAGGAGTTCGGTAAGCATGCTAGCAAATTCTTCGCCCTTTTCTTGCAGGCCTAGAAATAGAACACGACAGAAGTAAGAAGCGTGATTTATTTATTTTTCATCCTTCAGAAGGTGGCAGCTCTTCTGGCTTTGCAGCCTGCACGCGCGGGGTAGACTAAGGAGAGGCTGTGGCAGTGTGCCCTGGGGCTGCCTGGGAAGATGGATGTCATGTCTTCCATTGGTGAGCACAGTAGGGGAGCAGCAGACTGCCTGGAGAGGGCTGCCAAGGCCTAGCTGAAGGCCTCTAGCACCAAGGCACCTCTGGGCTGGTTCAGAGACCACAGAGGGCAGGGAGAGACCTTACGTGTCTTGGGACCACAGCTCTGGTGGCCCATAGCTATTTGCTGAAAGAATGAGTAGACAGATGCATGACCTGTGTCAGGCCTCTGATGCCTGTACTCAGAGTGTTGTTAGGGTGCCTTGCTGAGGAAGGGCTGCAGGGCTGAGTGAGTAGAAATCTCAGTGTGGTGTGTACTCTGACGTAACACCATCTCTCTGGAGAAATTTCCCACTTGTGTGGCACTATAGTACTTTTTAGTGGTCTATTTTCTCAGACTGAGCTATCTAAGGACAAAGAAGAGTTTCACTCATTCCAACACAATGTCTGGAATATAGTAGGTGCTAAAGAAAACATTATCTGACTTGATAATCTATTATTGCATCATATGATCTATAATATAATAATCATATAATATCTGTTATATAGTATAATTATATATCATAAAATGAAAATGGATATTCCTGGTAGGCAACAGAGATCTTTCAAAGCTGCAGTCTCCCTTCTCTCATTTGCAGCTTCCAGACAATAATGGGTTTATTAGCTCCCTTGCAGGGAGAAGAAAAGCATCAGTAATCTGGCCTGCTTGCATGTGAGCAGAGCCCTCAGTAGAGAAGGAACCTTGACTATGCCAGAGCCCAGGCATGCTTTGGGGGAAGGCTAAGCCATGGGGAAAATATTGTACATAACACTTGCCTGGATATGTTAGTTTCAGTTTTATAGAAAAATGGTTAATGGGCAGGTCACAAAGATGGCTGGGGTGGCCTGTGGGTCTGTTCAAAATGTTTATCTTTGATCTGTTTATTATGATCTATATTATCACAAGGGAGGCAGGCCAATCAACAATGGATAATTAAAACATCTATGTCAAGTGGTGAGTTTTATGGAGAAGTATAAACTATGGGAGAAGGAAAGGGGTAGGTAGAACGTAGGAATTTTATTACAAACTTTTAAAATATTTATTTATTTTATTTTTATGTGTATGAGTGCTTGCTTGCATGTATGCATGTGTACCATGTGCATGCCTGGTGGCCGCCGAGGTCAGTGGAGGCAACAAGAAGGTGTTGGACGGATGGATGGATAGCTGTGAACCCAGTTGGTGCTGGGAACTGAACCCAGGTCCTCTGCAAGAATTATAGTGAATGCTGTGTCTCCCTAAACTCATGTGGACACTAATCGCCAGGTGTGACAGCATTAGCAGCTGGGGCTTTAGGTCATGATCATGGCATTCTCATGAATAGATTAGTGTCCTTTTAAAGAGTCCCCAGAGAGCTGGCTGGCCTCTATGCCCATTGGAGGACACAGCTAGAGGATGCTGCCTGTGTCCCAGAGATGGGCCCTCACTAGACACAAGATCTGCCAGCACTTGGATCTTAGAATTCCTTCTAAACTGTGAGAAAAAAATTCCTGTTGTTTGTACGGTGTACTGTGGTGCTTGCTATGGAAGCCTGAACAGCAGAGGAGGATCAGGATGGGAGGGAAGCGATGAAGAATTGATGCACATTTAAAAGCTGGATCCTCCTGAAGCATTTGTGTTCTCATTTAATGTTGATTCCTGCCAAATACATTTAATCATTGTGTGTTTGTGTCAGTATGGTACATAATAATTCATTTATGCAAATTTTCCATTTTTGCAAACAATTCGCCATTGTTGTATTTGGTCCCTATAGTAATTAAAAAGGGAAAGATGAAGTTGGGGATGTAGCCACCACCTGAGGACGGCCTGAGAGGTCAGGGGAGGCATGTCCTAGCAGCCTGGCAGTGGCAGTAATGTCTAGCAGGGAATGTGCCTGTCAAGTTCAGGGGACAGTAAGGAGGCCAGTGAGTGAGGTGTATGTGTAGTGGGGATAGACAGAGACAACTTCCTGCCTTAGCTCATGACAAAGCGATGAGGGGAAAAACATTTTAACCAGGAAGGTGAGTGCAGCTGTAATATGAGAATGAGACTCCATTAGCCAATTAAGGGGAGGTTGGAAGGAAGGGTGAGGAGGAAGAGGGAGAGAGAGTGAGGAAAAGGGACTCCATTAAGGCCTCATGGGGAACTGCCTGGTCTCCCCGTATGTGAGGCTGTGCTGTGGAGAAGGACCCTTGGCTGAGGCCTGCAGATGGGTTCCACCCCAGTCCATTCCTTAGCCTTTGGGCCCTGAAACCAGTTGCCAGACTTCTTCAGCTTACCACCCCCTGCCTCTCCCCACATACCTAACACCTTGTCAGCTGGGGATAATAAAACTCACCCTTTGTCCTTTTGTAAAATCTTACTTTGTACTTTGGGAGGGTTGCTAGGGATCAAATCCAGGGACTTACACTAAGCAATCATTCTAGCACTGAGGTATAGCCTCAATTCCATCCTTCCCTTTTTAGTTGCTGTAAGAACCAAATACAACAATGCTGGGTTGTTTTGTAAGAATGCAAAACTATGTAAATGAATTGTCATGCACCAGAACCAAATACAACAATGCTGGGTTGTTTTGTAAGAATGCAAAACTATGTAAATGAATTGTCATGCACCACACTGACATGGACATGCAGGATCAAATATATTTGGTGGGAATTGACAGTACATGAGAACACACGTACTTCAGGAGGTTCCAGCTTTTAAATGTGCATCAGTTCTACTAAACAGATATCAGTAGTTTTTAGCATGTATTTCAGTGGGAAAAAATCCCTAGAAATTGATAAAAGCAGATGAAAATAAATGTTTCAACAAAGACTATTACTGCTATTCGCATTCTGCATACATGGCCAAGAGAACTTCCTCAAAGCAATAAAAACAGAAAATGGAGTTTTAAAATCTCCCACAGTCACAGTAAAGCAAATTAGAGAGTCATGGCCATGTGATGAGACTACATTGTGCCAGAAAGACAAATGTGCAAACCATGAGCCAGTGTTAGTCAGTGCACAGGAGTCAATATTAAATTTATCTTGAAGATAACAGTTTATTATTATACTTTCTGAGACTACCAAATAAATTATTTAGTTGTCAGAGGATTTTAGGAATATAAGTACATTTATTAAAACAACAACAACTCAGTGAAAATGCTTAGATTTCTGCCACAATTTTGGTCTTAGATTTTTTTCTTCACATTCCACTTATAAGATTCCTTTCTGTCATTTTTTTGGGTAACCCCTCCATCTTCCAGGAGCTGTCACACTCGATTCTACAACACCACCTCTGTTCTTCTCTCCCAGTGCCTCATTAAGTGTCTGAATGGCATTTATTTATTAAATTAAGTTAATGAAAATTAATAGTGTTTTGATCATCTGGAGATGCCCTTTGGGGAAAATGGATCTATTACAAGAGATAATAGACTTTTTTATGAAAAGAGAGACAAATTTACCATTTTTTCTCCCTCCCAGCCCCCAATTTTCTTAAAATATGATATTCAGCACTTCAGTGTGTGTGAGCCATGTGTGCATATGCATGTGTGTGTCTGTGTGTGAAATCCAAAAACCTCAATTTACTGAATAAGCTCTATATTTAAATGAGAACATATCACATTGCCTGTAGCAACACTTTCTTTTAGCAGTACAGAACCAAGTTTCCTCTCCAAGGAGCGTCACTAACAAGCAATGTAATACTATTTCACTTTGCATTAGCGACAATGTCTCTGATGATGAAAATATGGAGTTCCGTGTGTGTGTGTGTGTGTGTGTGTGTGTGTGTGTGTGTGTGTGTTTATGTGTCTCACTCCATGTGAGTGTGGATGCATCTTGGTGTGGGAATGTGCATGCATAGCATGTGTGGGGAGGCCAGGGAACAACATTGGTTCAGTCGTCGGGGGTCTCTCAAACATTGAAACAAGGTCTCTCATCGGCCAGCGACTTCACCAGAGAGGCAGAGGCCAGACTACTGGTCTACAAGCTTGCCTCTGCCTCCCACCTCTCCATAGCTGAGAGTACAGGAGTCTTTCACAGATTCTGGCTTTTGCTTGTTATATGGGAATTCAAATGCAGGTCCTTACATTTATTGGCCGAGCCCTCTCCCCAGCCCTAGGGCTGATTTATTTTTTTAAATCCTTTCTGAGTGACACACACAGCAGCTTGAAGAACAGCCTGACTGGGATGATAGTTAGTGCTGGAAAGGGGCATCTAATGGTTTATCTTGGGTCCCCAAAGTGAGTTGCATCTCCTCTGACAGCTAGTATTTTAGTTTCTTCACTAGAAAAATGACAAGGTTGCCATCTTTGGTGACTTCTGTAGGAACATGCCAATGCTCAGAAAGATTATTCCCAGTTGCCTCTTTGACATTGGCCCCTTTTATACTTCACTATAATTGGTTTTTTCTTTTATTGCGATGCAACGAGCATGAATCTCATTAAGGTGAAGGCACAGAAGGTCAGGATGTGAGGTTAAGGGGGAAACAGTGATTAAACAAGTTTGTGAATGCACAGAATAATTTTTCCTGAGCCTGAAGGCTCAAGCACATTGGGCCCTGTGGCTGAGCTTTGATTAAAGGTAGATAATGCACCTGGGAACAAAACGTTTCTGTGACTTGATGGTGACAGTGTGAATGCTTATTATCACTGCTCGTGGGGGGAACGGCAGGTGCAATAATAAATAAAAGCTGCAGCTCACTCTGACTTTCCAACCTCCCTGGTACTGTGTTGACACACTAAATAATAATAATAATACCAGCTAACAGATTCCAGCAGTCTGTATGCCAAGATCTCTCTCTCTCTCTCTCTCTCTCTCTCTCTCTCTCTCTCTCTCTCTCTCTCTCTGTGTGTGTGTGTGTGTATGTGTGTGTGTGTGTGTGTGTGTGTGTGTGTGTGTGCATTTACTGAAGCTGAGGACTGAACCCAGAGCCTTGCACTTGCTAGGCAAGTGCTCTAATACTCAGCTAAATCTGCAAGCCCCATAATGTATGTTTTTATGTATAGTATTTAATCTGAGCCTTACAACAGCTCCTGGGATATGAAGCACTGATAACTCCTTTCAGCAGGGCCACGTAACTTGATCGAGAAATTACTGAAAAGGTTTCCAGTGGGCTTTTCTACTGGTCCTAGAAGCAGCTACCCTGTGTCTACAGTTGCTCTGCCCATTGGTACAAACTCCAGGAAGCACCTGTGGTGTGGTGCCTGTGATTGCCATCTGTAGGAAGATGGCACATAATAAGTACTTGACTCTATTCCACTCCCATGTGGATGACCAGTGTGGTCACTGAGCATGGCCAAAGTTGAGAATATGTTTTCCCTTCTTAAAAGAAGACTTGTTTCTCTTAAATAGGCTCTGGACTCCTCTGGGTTCAGGTCACTTTTGAGGGGTGTGGTGGATTGAATGAGAATGGCCACATAGGCTCATGTACTTGAGTGCTATCTCCAGTGGGTAGACTCTTTGGGAAGGATTAGGAGGTGTGCCCTAAGGGTTGGAGGACGTGTGCCACTGGGAGGTGGCTTCGAGATTTCAAAAGCTCTTGCTAGCCTGCCCCCTCTGCAACTGTAATTTAATGCCTTCTTTTATAAATTGCCTCAGTCATGTGTCTCTTCACAGCAACAGAAAAGTAACTAAGACAAGGGGGAAGGCTGTTGAGATGTATATACCTCACTCACTCTGTGATCTTCAAATGGAGATACCTCATCCTGGGGCACTTGGAGAAAATGGCATGGCCATGGTCAGAACTGTACTTGTGTGGTGCTGGGAACTGAACTTGGGTCTCATATGGCTAAGCATGTGCTGTGCTGCTAGGCTACCTGCCTCCCACACCAAGAACTGTACTGTTTGGATGGCGTGTGGGACACATGCAATTATACAATTCCTACACATTAAAGGGAATAATGAAGTTATGCACAGAAGTCTATTGCAAGACCTATGCACCACGGTCATCAAACACACCAAACAACATCCACACACAGAACTGGAAGGTATAACACACATTGTAGTCATTTAGGCCCAATGGACTCTGCTCTATTCATTTGACTTTTTGCATTTGTTTTGTGTTGGTGATGTGCCAGGAATTATGCCAGACACCAGAAGAAGGATGGGGTGCCTGCTCAGCAAAGAGAGGGCTATACGTCACCGTGGCCAGCCCAGGTACCCACAACAGTTCCACGGGGCAGCCAAGAAGGCACCTAAATTAAGTAAATCCCACCCTGGTCTATGGGCTATTGCTCAGCAGCTATGTCCTAAGGCTTACTGTAATCCAGGCAAACCTCGCTCTGCCTCTCACCCACCTGCTCATGGCAGGTGTATGTACCCCTACTCTTTAAAAGAAAGGCTCAGGATTGGAATGTAAAAAATAAATTAATAAAAAAGTAATTATATATAAAAAAGAAAGGCTCCACCTGAAGGGACCAGCTTCCCTTTTGGCAGCCATAATGGCCGAACATGTGCTTCTATGACCTTGTCCTAGACACTAGAAAGTCAGATGCCTGCCTCGTGACAAGGAACCAATCAGAAGTTAGCTGGTGGCACTATGCTTTTCGACCCTGGGTGTGCACAGCAAGTACACAGCAAGGACGTAGAAAGCATAGCAACCACCCTGGGAGGGCCTATGGGCCATAACAACCAGTTGACCAATCAACACAGGGCAAGCCCTCCAAGCCTGGAGGCACACCAATCCTGAGTCTGTGCGTACCCCTAGACACTCCCCTTACGCTGTCCTATAAGATCTCTTGGGAGACCCTAGTAGCCGTCTTTTCTAGCCATCCACCATGGCGGGTGGGTGAAAGACCTGAGCTAACATAGGGTTAGCTCGTTAAATTACAATAAAGCCTCGTGCAGTTTGCAGCAAGCTCTCGAATCAGCCTGGTGATTGGGGTGACCGAGAACGTGTCCTGGGACCCCGGATACTTGAGTTTTCGGGGGTCTAACACACCCACTTCCGTTCTCTTTCCCGCTGTTCCTCTGAAGGGCAGACAGGACTTCCTGTCTCACCACCTCTCCCTTCTCTTCTGCCCTGTCTCTGTGTCTCTTTACTTTATTTTCTTACCTCCCCCTCAATAAAAGTTTCAATATGAGTCACATCTACAGGTCTGTTTCCCCATCCACCACTGTCCATCTCCGGCCCCGCCCGTCCCAGCGCAGCAATGGGGACCTGCCACTCTCGGCCCCAGCCCATTATTCTTTATTCCTAACAAGGCTCATGCCACCAGTTTATCTTGCTGTTTATTTCTCTTTACCTTGTTCTTCTGGACTTGCTTCACTTTCGGATTCTTTGGCTACAAAGATGTCTTTGATAGAAATTAGGTCATTTTTCAAGAGTTCTAGCTTTTCTCCATCCAGCGATGCTAAAAATGACTGAACCTGAAAAAGAAAAAAAAAAAATAGGTCAGCTTAATGGTCATCATTTCTTCTCATAAGCATGGATCAGGCTGGCCTCGAACTCACAGAGATCCACCTGCCTGCCTCCAGTTTTCCCAAGACCTAAGTGAGTGAGCAGTGCTATGGGAGGTAAAGAGAGGGTTGGCTCTACACCCACTCACAGCACTGGCTCCCAGGACCTCAGTCTCCTCATTCTTTTGTTATTGCCACTCCTGTTACATCTCAATACATAGTTCAGACTGGCCTTGAGCTGATTTTTAGGGTCCAGGCTGGTCTTGAACTCAAGCTCCTTTTGCCTTATCTTCTTAATTACTGTTACAGGTAAGAGTCACCACACGGGACTAATTATCTTATTCCTAAAACAGTACCCACACTTTCTTATCATCCTTTGTTTAGTAAAGAACAAATATGAAGCAAATGGCACAGGTCAGTGGTGGTGGGAACCATTTATCATGGTGTTTAGTTAAAGCACACTTTGGCCTCCACACAGCTCAATCCACTAATTCTTGACCTTGTGTAATTTATATTCCTATGCCTTGGCTTTATCTATGAAATGGGGACCATTTATATCTACCTCATAAGGTCACTTTGATCATTAAAGCAAAGAACTGACTTAAAACACTGTGAGGCTCAATAAATGAAATATTGAACACACACACATACGAATATATACTTACGAGACATGACTTACATTGAGTTTACAAAAATGCCCAAGATACATTTTCCTTTTCTGAGAGCTAAGTGTCTAGAGTAGTTTCTCAACTGGTGGGTTGCATATCAGATATCCTGAATATCAGATATTTACATTACAATTCGTAACCCAGCGCAGAATTACCGTTAGGAGGCAGCGGTGAAATAATTTTATGGTTGGGGGGTCACCACAACATGAGGAGCTATATTAAACGGTCTCAGTGTTAGGAAGGTTTCTAAAACTGCGCAGAGGCAGGAAGCCCAAGTCAACCAGTATCAGCCATAAGGGGTGTGGGGGAAGGGCACAGCAGGGTCACAGAGGGAACTGTCACTCTGCCCTTGGGGGAAGGAAAGGAAATGTGCAGGGAGAGCTTGGCAGAGAAGGCTCTGCTTGGACTGACATCGCCCCTGCTCACCTTCAGAGTCTCTTTCCACAGTACCCTCTGTGTACACTTCAAAACAAGTACAGATGGCCAACCATCCTCTGAAGACTAATTTGAATTTACAAATTGGTCACAGGGCATGGAATATCATATTTAAAAACGAGGTGTGACTGTAGAGCTGTAAGTTTTTGCTTTTACATTTTGCAAGCCAGATTCTTGCTCTGGAAGGGAGCACCAGCGGAGGAGCTCAGTCCTCCCTGGGATAGGTTTCCATGTTCACATGGTAGTAGATCAACACATCAGGCTGAGAGTCAGCCAGGGCATCCAGGCTGACAGACTCCATTTTCCCAAGTGTTTACGCTCAATGGGTGCTGTGCACCTGTCCAAGGCTCTGGGAGGAAGCTTGGCAGGAAATCAACACAGAACCCATTAGCCACGCAGTTTGGCAGGTAGCAGTAAATGCCCCCTGCTCTATGGCTCTGGGCCAGTCCTTCTGGCCTTGGCCTTCTGAGAGCCTTCATTTTACTCGCATGCTCCTGTTTCTCCCTCTGAGTTACTCCATTCTGCCACTGTGATGTGCACTGAATAGTAGTCGGATTCAGGAATAAATAATAAGCACTCATGCGTTCTTCAACACCAGAGGAATGCTGGTTGACTGCTTGGCACTAGGTGGAGTATTGTTTGGGTACACATGAGGGTACACATGGTGTCTTATACCCATTTTCCATGAAAAGGAAAAAAAAAAAACAAACCGAAACAACTGAGTGTAATGAAAACAAATGATTGGTTTTTCTCATTCATCATGAATTGCTGCACTGCCAGGTCTGTCTTAGAACCAATCTGACCCTATTTATTATTGTGTGTGTGCACGGTGATGGCGTGGTGTGGGTGTGCACGGCACGATGTGTGCATGAATAGTTATGTTTTTTTTGTGGGTGACTGGGTCTGAACTCCAGTCCTCATGATTGTGTAGCAGGCACTTTTAACCACTGAGCCATCTCTCTAGCACCAAGTCTTCCTTTCTTTTCTCCTGTGGTGCCTCAATCTCAGCCAGGGAAGTAACAGTGGATATAATGAGCATCCGTTCTTGTCCCCAGCTTTCAAATGGGAACGTCCTCTCTTCTTTTTCGGGTTGATGGGACTCAGAAGACCCAAAGGCATCAGAGGATGAGGACGTGACATCCTTTTAGACCTAGACACAGGGGTCCACAGGACACGTGGGATGTTTCCCCTTCTAGGGCTCTCTCCAGGTTACTGGGTGGGCCTCTTTCCCAAGCTCAACTGAGGCCAGTGTGAACCCAGGGGATGACTAGAGGTGGTTGCTTGCAAGGGGAGAGGGTATGGGTGGAGCTGGAACAACCGAATCAGAGTCTCGATTACCCATGCACAGCAGTTTGAGGTAAAAGACAGCTGGAGACTGAAGGGGCAGACTGGAGGATGGAATGGAAATTCAGGGAGACTGAGAATTCCAAGGGGGAACTCAGCCTTCCAGACCAGGATGAAAGTTTGTCAAGGGAGAAAGACAAGACTGATTTCTTTAACCGTTTGTTTAGAAGATTTTTAACTTTTAAGGATTGGCACATGTAAGGTTGCCATGCAAATAGAGGCAACTTAGTTAAATTTGTGTTTCAGACACACAATGAGTATTTTCTTAGTGTTAAGTGTGTCTGGAATATTTCATAGGATGTATTTATTGAGAGTTAAATTTAGCAAGTCATCCTATGAGTTTTTTCTATTGTCTGTTTCTGAAGTTGTTGAGACTTGAACTCAGGACCCCATATATACTAGGTAAACACCTTACCCACCCCCTCCCAACTGCAAAGGCCTGAAGCCCTTTTCTTATTCACTTTATTTTCCACGTTTGGGGTGTGTGTGTGTGTGTGTGTGTGTGTGTGTGTGTGTGTTGAGTGCAGAGATTTTTCTCCCTCTGCCATGTGGGTTCCAGGGATCAGACTCAAGTCATCAGTTTTGGTGGCAAGTGCCTTCACCCAATGTGTCATCATACTAGCCCTTATTTTTAAGTTGAAATTGAATTTAAATAATTTATTTTAGGTGCTGGGGACTGAACCCAGGGCCTTCTGTGTGATCTAACCCTGAACTTTATCCTCAGTCATTTTTTAAATTCTTTTCATTCACTTTTTAATCTGAGGCAGAGTCGCCTCAAGGCGGTCCTTTAACTCACTCTGTAGCCCAGACAAGCATTGAACTTGAAATCATTCTATTTCAGCCTCCTCAATAGCTGGGATTCAGGCCCATGCCACCAGGCCCATACTTGTATCTATGGGGCACAATGTGGTGACCTGACATGTGTGCACACTAGGGGATGAGTGTATCATGCCAGGGAACACATCTATGAACACATTGCCTCACACCATTTTTGGGGTGAGAATGTTTCAAGTTTATGCTTTCAACAGTTTTGAAATATGTGCATTTCCATTACCCCCAGTCACCATGCTACAAATACATCTCAATGGTAGCCACTGTATGCCATTAGCTGTGCCTGAAGACCCCCATAAGGGCTTCCACATGCATTCTTGTTGGGGGCCTGTGTACTTTAATCCCTGAGTACAGGAAGCTGCCCGCTGACCAGGTACCCCACTTTGGACTGTCACAGGAATGAAAAAATGACTTCTGCTGGTTTTCACACAGGTGTGTAGGACTGCTTATGACAGCACCAAGCAGAACTTTGTAAAAAGTTCCTCTCTGAATGTCACAGAAATCTCCAGGCTGGGGATAGAAACAAAGCTTGTGGAAAGAATGTGCAAAAAGAAGCTACAGACCCCTCTAAGATGTTCCCCAAAGGCCTCTGTGTTAAAGCCTTGCTTCCTAGCTTGGAGCTACTGGAAGGTAGTTAAGCCTTTGGGAGTTGGGGGTAGGGAGAGGTGTTAGGCTACTGGAGAACTGTCATTGGATGGGGTTGTGAGACCTTGGCCTTGGCCTCTTCCTCTCTTGCTCCCTGGGCTCTGAGTGAGTGGTGTTGCTCCACCCTGCTGTGCTGTCTTGCTATAAACTTCAAATATAACAGGGCCAACTCATCATGGATGAGATCTTATGTAGTTCACATCTGTAATCTCAGCACTTGAGAGGCTGAGGCAGGGGGATTGTACTAAGGGCTGTTTTGCAGCTTAGGTCTGTGATGGAACATACCAGAATGCAACCTCTCTATATTATCAGGGTAGGAGCCAGACTCTCCCTGTAATACTGTAAATAATAATAATAACAACACATATTTACAGCATAAGGGTACATATAAAATACACAATATCATCAACCGTTTACACACATGGATCATATAAAATACAATGCTGTCAACATTATGTTTACTTATGCATGTGAATTCACAAAACAGCAGCTAGCATTTCCTGAGAACCTTGTTTGTACCAGGCATGCTGCTACAAGCCCTTTCATGGGTTATCTCACTGAGTCCCTTTAGAAATCCTACGAAGCGGCTTTTATCATCACTGTCATTTCAAGCAGATTGCAGTAAGAGAGGTCCAAAATCCCACAGCCTCATTTTGATGTATAATCACATAAAGGCTGATTCCAGACTCAGCTGTCATGGGGAGACTTTTGTGCTTTGGTGGGAAATTGCATTTTTTACCGGATTATGAGATTCTGAATGTAGGGGGGCAATTTTACAACTGTGCAAATTGTCAATGGATGATGGCAATGCAAAGCCATTTCTCTGCAGACACACAGACAATTTTAGACAGATTTTGTAGGTGGAGAACAGTCAGTCCCACTGGATGGCAAGCTTGTGTCTATTAGCAACTATGATTCAACATTTTTTCTCTGGTTTTCTTTATAGCTGGTGATAACACCTGCCTGTTTTCCTCATTTAATTATGAACTAAATTAGATCTTTATTGGGTGCTTATTTTCTATCAGTATGAGAGTCATGATTTTTGTCTTTTTGTTTTTTTTAATTTTCCTTTAACAATGTTTTGCTTGCTTGCTCGTTTTTTGTTTTTTTTTTAATAGTTTAATTTTTTTTAAAAAAATCCTAATTTGCGTGTGCACACTGAGGTCAGAGAAAAACTTGCAGGCATGAATCAGTTCCTTTTCCACCTTGTGAGTCTTGGAGATTGAACTCAGGTAGTCAGGCTTAGCAGCATGTGCCTTTGCCTGTTGGCTTCTTCTCTGAGACAGAGGCTCATGTAGCCTAGCCTTGCCTCTAATTCATAGCAAATTGTTTTTGTCTTCCTGGGGTCGAGTGGGGTAGTGTGAACATATAGGGCCATCTGTTTGGTGATCTAGGTTTCTAAATGAGAGCATTTTCAAATAGTTCTCAGAAGGACAGTTTTGCCTTTTATGGCCCAGATAGTCTGATAAAGGTAGCCAAATAAGTGACACTGTAACCCATAAAACAATGTACACCGAATGCCCACAGTTAGCAGAAACACAAGCCATTCGTCTTCACTGGGTTGAATAAAGGCACCGGCTAGTGAGGGATCTCAGATCTGGGAGTGAGATTGTCAAAGGGAGGGAAAGGGCCTGGCAGGCAAACACCAGAGCAGCCTTTTCTGCCATGAGGAGGGTTAGTGAGGGCTTTTGATATTCTCAGTCTTCTAGACTGGGTGGAGTAACAGGTCAGCATAGGGCAGAGAGGAAACTGTAAGTAGTTAGAGACAACATCAAGCTGTACAGCATGGGAGACCTTAGCATAGGTTTCGGGGTGAGAAAACTCATTTTTGTGCCTCTTCATGGTTGTTTTTTCCATTCTAAGGAAACATAATACCACCAAACAATGCCATTCAAATGACCCATGTGAATGTACCTTGCTCTCACTCTCATTGGACAGAATTTCCAGGGCTTCCAGGTGTGACAAACCTTGATATTCATCAAAAAGCATCCCATAGTGTGCAGTCCTCTCCACTGTGAGCTGCTGTGCCAACCTCTGCTTCTCCTTCTCCTTGGCCTCTCTCAACATCTGCAGAGACACAATGTTCATGTACTAGACAGATCTTTCCATGTTGCCTTCCTGTGCAAGATACAGAGCTGATTAGGAAGACAGACATTATCTGAAAAAAAAATCACCTTTGTTGCTTGGAATTTCTCAAAATTCTTTGTAAATAGGTGGCAGTAGGTTCTCCTCCCTGACCTCACTAGCTCTGGGTGGTCGGGTTGGTTTCCAGTACTAGGTTTAATTTCCCTCGTGTTGAGAGGCCATTAGGTCCAATTAGAAAGCTGTTGGTTACTGCCTAGATATATGTGCCACTATTACACCCTTCCCCATGCAGATCATTGTTTTAGTTCATAGGCATCATAGCTTGGTCAGGACTATGAGTTGCTCTTGTTCCTTGGAAGCTTTCATGGTGCCTTCTGATACCATAAAAACTAGTCCCCAGGGTGGAGTTTTCCAGGTCCCCGTGAAGTCTAATGACCATGGCTGCCTAAACAAGACTGGAACAAAGGCTGTTAACAACAATAGGCATGCTAATGTGAAATGTGGTGGGGAGTGTGGGGGTGGGGGAGATGGGGGTGGGGACGACAACACTCATGGGTCCTCAAAAAACTATAGGTAACTAAGGAAGGCTGAGAATGGGAGAAATAGTCTTCCCCAGGGAAGAGCCCCCAAATTAGTTACCCAGTACCAAATGGTCAACCTGAAAATATATGCATACATGCAACTTTATAGACTAAGCAGGTTGTTTATATATTTAGAAGTTGTATATATACATATATGTATATACACACATATATATGTTACAGTATTAAGAAAATACACGCGCACACACACACACACACACACACACACACACACACACACACACACACAAGTTAAGGAAATAGAGGCCATGAATTTGACAGAGAGCAAGGGGGAAGGGTTCGAGGGAGGAAAAGGAAGGGGAAGAACGATGTAATTATATTTCATTTAAAAACACATTTTAGAGGAATATAAAATAGATACTAGATTGATGCTGTTTATTAATGTTT
This sequence comes from Cricetulus griseus, assembly GCF_003668045.3. Lineage (NCBI taxonomy): Eukaryota > Metazoa > Chordata > Mammalia > Rodentia > Cricetidae > Cricetulus > Cricetulus griseus. The sequence continues at coordinate 132,029,044 of NW_023276807.1, read as the reverse complement.
ACATATTCTGTTTCATTTGCTTGGCTGAGCCAAGCATCAAGGCATCTGTGCCTAGGCATAAGAGTGAAAGGAAACACACAAAGGCTTCCTCTGCTGCCCACTGAAGTCTTTCCCACATACGGTTCATTCTTTTCTAAAGCGTCTAGATTTTCCAGACTCACAGTCTTCAATGCACTGGATGTATCAAATGAGGACATGACTGCTCCAAGGGATGGCTGAAGAGGTTTTTATTGTAGATATGAGAGAGAGAGAGAGAGAGAGAGAGAGAGAGAGAGAGAGAGAGAGAGAGAACAGCCAGGGGCATGTGGAAGAGTCCAGAGCAGGGAGACGAGTGGTAGACTAAACTTGGCTAGTAGACTGAACCCAGCCAAGAGAGGAGAGCAAGAGAGGAAGGGAAGAGAGAGAGAGAGCAAAGAGGAGAGAGGACCAAGAGCCAAGAGCTAAGAGAGAACCAAGAGGGAGAGGAGACCAAGAGCGAGGAAGCACAGAGAGCATGGTAGAAATGGCAGGGTTATGGGAATGAGAAGCTGGAGGAAGGGGAGCCCACAGGCTGCAGAAGTTTAGCGTAAGGGGTGGGGTGGGAGGGTGAGAAGAGCTGACAGGAGCCATAGGTACTGTGTGAGCCTGGAGGCCAGCATGCACTTTGATATGCTAATAGACACCACAGTTAGTGATTTGTCTTATGGACCTGACACTAGGAAAGGCCAATTCTTTGTGACCTTATTGAGAATTCTGCATCCAGGCAGATTTCAAAACAGAAAGAAGTGGGTTTGATTTCCTCTGTTACATTCTTAAAGTTTTCCATGAGACATCTTCAGTGAAAAGAGTTAATAAATGTAAATTCATGATGCATTCATCAGAGGACACTGACTAAAATTGACTTGTAGATGCTTGGGCTGGGTTTCTGTTCACATTAATAACCTCTGTCTTTCCTTCCTCCCTTCTCTTTTCTTCTTTCTTCTCCTCTCCCTTCATCCCCCCTTCTTTCACCTATATTTGCAGCACTAGGGATGGAACCCGGGCCTTGTATATATGAAGAAAGAGAAACACGCCCCCCTTCTCAAGCTCCTCCAGCTATTTTGTTGTTTAAATACAAAGACGACAGAATGGACATGAGCCTACCCATTATTAACAACATTCTGCACTTGCTTACTTTGATGCTAGGCCTCTTTTATTTGATATCTCATTAAGTTTACAAGGACATTAAGTTTATGGAGTCCTTTAATATCTGCAGAGAGCCCCATAAATACACGGGCCAATGCCACAAGGTCACAGGGGGAAGAACATCCAAGAATAGAGGCTGGTGTTTATTATGTGCCAATAAAAGAGGCAACCATATTTTCCTTTTGGGTTCTTGAGGTTGTTTGCCAAGATCCCATCAGGCTATGGAAGAAATTCTCTCTCCTGTCTATCTTGAAGACTAAATTAGTAAGGCTCTGACTTTTAACATTTTCAAAAATAACCCAATGAAACCATCACTGGGAAGGTTTAACACTTGTAATAAAACTCAGATGTCACCCTGACCTCAGGGCATTGGGAGGGGGGTCATCCTTCTGGCATCAGCTAACATCACCCAGAGGACTCCCCACGACCCTCGCCAAGCTCCTTAGGCAGTAAGTATGGCAATCTGGCACACTGCCACCCGGTCCCCCCTTTGATCCTCTTTCACTGGATTCTGACATGAACCTGCTCTGATCGTCCATCCTCCCAGGCTTTAGAAGTTCATGATCTACTTTTGTGAGGAACAAGACTGATCCACGTGCCAAATGGCTTCTCTGGCCTACTCCCCCTTCCACACACTCTCTTTTCACCATGGTAACCACGGTGACCCCTTCAAAACCCAGGTCAGTTCCCATCATCCCTCCAAATGCTGCAGCAGTTTCCCCAGCTCATCGACAGCCCTGCAAGTGCCTCCCCCCATGACATGCCAACATCTGCAGCCATCACCACTCTGCTCTCATCTTTGACAACTCTCATCATGGTTCATTCTTTCAACATGTAGCATTCTTGCTGGTCCTTGTGGGTGCTGGGTAACACATTTCCATGTGCAGTGTAGCCTTCTAAGTGTGGCTAGCATGCAGCTGTGACAAAATCATGAATGTGTCACAAAAATTATGGTAGTTTGGGAAATTAACTCAGGTCCCCTCTTCATTTTACAACAAAAGTAGCTAGAATTTTCCAGTTTTTAGACTCAGTCTTTCTCTCCATCATTTTACCTAGAATAAAAGAGCATCATCCTTTTACCTAGCATAAAAGTTATATATGTATGTACACATACATGTCTTTATCAGGTTCTGTTCTAGCTCATGTAATCATCAGAGCGAAGTTATCAGGAGGTATTGCTGTCACCTCATTCCAGCTTATCCAGGGGATAAGCTGAGGCACAGAGATGGAAAGTAAACCCACAATGTTGTATAGATGATAAGCGACAGAACTGAGGTACTGAAAGGGGCATACATGGAAAAATCTTCAACAGATTACTAAATGAGTAATGTATGAAAGTGTGATCAATATGGTGCTGTTTGCCTGGAGTGTGTGTGTACATATTCTTATACCCAAATGCATGCATATTCTTATACCCAAATGCTTATTTATCACTATGTCTGTAAGATAACCAACAGCGTGCATAAGGGACCATTAACAGTGCTTGCCTCCCACGAGATTTTCAGTGGACCGTGTCAGAAAGTTAGCTTTCTTCCTACTTTTTGTGCCACTTGCTTTGACTTTATTGGCTGAAAGGAGAAAAATCAATGAAGGATTCTAGTCCAACCTGGGACAAGGAAACGGTTCTCTCCATCAGTGTCTTTGTCCGCTTAAACCCTGGGTCACTTTCTGCGAGGACATTCATGGTTTTCTTTCCAATGAATTCCAGAGCATCCAGACCTCCGCTTAAGACACTTTTGCCCTGCAAATGAGAAAAACACATGCAATTAGATTTTTCTACAGCCTGCTGTTTTGCACTGGCCCGCAGTTCCCATGTACCCGGCACTCTCTTCAAATATTAAAATCAATAGAAAGCCACAAGTTTTTCACACCATGACATTGATCATCTATTTAAATCCTGTTTGCTTTTTCTTGAAAAACTGTACATTGTATAATTTGTAGGACATGAGGTGTTATTAAAAATGATGCACATTCGGGATTCATGTCAGTGGCTCTGAGCATATCAAGAGATATGAATCTAAGACATAAAATTAATGGATGACCCAATTGCCATGTTCGTTTGAAAGAATTTTAGCATAAGTAACAGAATTATTTGGGGTGGGTTATTAAAATGTCAAATACTCAGGCTTATTTAGATGATTTTTAATGCAGGGCCCTGAAGCAGCAGACCCTCAGGCTGTTTCAGATGGCTCTTTCGTACTTTCAGAAACTGAAGAACACCAAATATAATTAGTACATTAATGAAGTAAGACAGCTTGCTCTCCATGTACTTCTAGCTGTAGAAACTATTCTATTAGCCAGGTATCAATCAGGAAAAATCCCTTTGCCAGCCATTGTTTTCCTTTTAACGGAAATTGAAACAACAGAGACCCATGCACACTGCTCAAATGAACAGACCTGCCTTGCTTTGAAGACCCTAGACAGAATCCCAACAATACAACTCTAACTACAATCTGCAAACAACTGTATTTTTTCTCACCTTACATGAAAATGTCATCTCTATGTGTTTTCAATCTTCATAATTACTTAAATGGCAGTTTTCAGCCTTGCTGAATGGATATACTTTATCAGACATTTCCACTTTCGGCATTTGGAATTTGTTTTCAAATCTGGCACCAAATCAATACTCATGCTACGGAACAGACTTGTAAAAGCAGACACTTTGAAGGATTCTATGGCTTCAATATAAAGTGTTCCTCAGCTACTAGTGTTATTTTAGGAAGTTCTAGAAACTTAAGGAGGTGGAGGCCAGTTGGAGGACGTGGGCCACTGGGGCGTGTACCTTAAATTTTATATCTGGTTCTCAGTCCCTCCTCTTTCTCTGCACCCGGGCTGCCAGAGGCAAAGAGCCCCCTGCTTACGTAATCCCACCACCATGACATTCAAGCACACGAAGCCAAACAACCATGGCTTAAAGCCTCTCAAACCATGAGCAAAACAAACCTTCTTCCCTGAGTTATTTCCCTGTGTTATTGTCCCAGCAATGATAAAAGCAAAGCATACAAAGGATGATGGGATTCTCAGCAGCTATACTTTTGCAAACTTCAATTTACAGGTCCCCAATATCCTGCCACTTCCATAGAGAATAAAGTGAGAACAGGAAGTATCTGTTCACTGTTGGACAAGGGCAAGCCTGCAGATGGGGTGGGACTGTGGGAAGGAAGCCAAGCAGGTTCAGAACACAGAAAGGGAGCTGGGGATGTGGATGGTGCTTTCAGGAGTGGATTGCTCAGGGCTGGCAAGATAGTTCCATGGAAACAGGCAATTACTGCATGAACCTGATGACCTGAGTTCCATCCCCGGAACCCACATAAAGAGGAAGGAGAGAACTGACTCCACAGAGTTGTCCTCTCATGTTCATATGAGCACCATGGTAAGGTGCCCCTCCCCCATCATATGCACACACAATAATGCAAAAATTTTTAATTAAAAAAAGGGAGGTGACAAGCTATGAATTCATTTTTTACTCCAGAGTTACTGAGTGAGCTTCCTCCACTCCCATGGGTGCCTTTGAACTGCTTTGCTGTGTGACTACTAAAACATCTTGGTATGCCTCTTCTTCCTGCCCAGTCTAGGGGCCTTCAAGGAGCAAGTACAGGACAGTCATTTTCTTTATTCCTGCCATACTTTCACCCCAATGTATGGGTCAGATCACTTACCCTGTTCATCTACAATCCCTTCTCTCCCATGGTGCACTGCACTCCATTGTTGAATTGACTTAATATGGAAAATCTGGCCAGAGTCTGGTGAGGTTCCTGTTACACAGTGAGGACAATTGTCTCTCTTCAAAATCACAACTGATTAAATGACTAAAAAGGGACATGAGCCATATTTCGAGAAAATCTAGTTAGTTTGTTCTAGAGAGTAGACTGAATCTTTTCTTCTTGGCTCTGAGGACCAGCTAGCTCCCTCATCTCACTTGGGGTACCTCCGTTTCCTTTTAACACTCATCACTGTTTTGTTGTCAATAGGATAACAAGCTTCCTTTGAGTGAGATGGTTATGCATCTGTCTTTAAAACAATCCACTTAACATAAATGAAAATGAATAAAAAGGAAGGGTAGGACTTGCAGGGATACATTTAGGGCTCTGCAAGGAAGGGCACAGAAGGCATTGCAGCCATATGGCAGGGTAGGTCTCTGGACTATTCCTCTTGTCAGTGACATACTTTGTTTGTAGACAGTTTCATATTTTTAAGAACATTGAGATAGGATCCAGGAAGAAGAGCTGTCCTGGCTCTGAGTTCCTCCCCCACCCAGAGGTTGTCCTTGCAGCGGCTGAAAAGGACACTGTTAAATCAGATTGAAAAAAAAAAAATAATGTCCCTTCTAAACCATGCTTTTCTATTAAACACAAGCCACATTTCATCTTGCCCTTATTATTTCAGAACCAAGGTCACACCTACTCTGTAGCAAAAAGCATAACAAACCGTAATCCAAAGTTATGAGCAAGGCTGCCTTTTCTCTGATGTATCTGGGTCACGAGATGGAGAGATCAAAAGAAGTGAGCCACCAGGGGAAACATGAAGCAGCTAGGGACTCACCGTGTTTTGAACCACGTTGGTGAGGGCTGACAGCATGCCCCTCGACCCTGCCGCCCCTGGCGGAGGAGAAGTGTGGGGGCCCCCGGCAGGGTCCTGATCTGGAGTCACATCTGTCATGGTAAGAGAGAACACCCCTGTTAGAATGTGGTTTGCTGATCTGAATGTGGGCTCTTTCCCACCGTGTAATTGTGCACATAGTGTAATAAAACTGAACACGAGGTGAACATGCCACTCACTTTCAGAAAATCCATTTTCGGCATCAGTTGGTACCCCTTCAGGAGATCCAGAATTGACACTGTGGATTCGCAGGGTTGCCCCGGCCTTTTCCTTGACTGCAGTTAACCCATGACCTGTAGGTAAATAAATATATAGTTAACAGATACATTATAAGCCCACACAATCTGTAACCCCTGGGCTGATCACACAAAACATGGCCTTGTGGGCGTCCACCCTGAATAAAACAAAATGCTCAACAGCAGGGCATTTACATCCCCTAGGGTAGGGCCCAAAGATGAACTCAACTTGGTCAAGGCTGAGTGACCTGAAAGAAGCCACCTTCCTTTTGTGACTCAGTTTCCTTCCTATGTTTCCAGACCCTCTGCCTTTCACACTGGCTGTTTGCACACTGAGATTCTAAACTCAAGCCAGCATCTTTGAATGACATGGCTGTCTTATCTTCCTCATGCTTTTTTAAGTGTGATATGGCTGATATGTCATTTGTTTTTGTTGTTGTTTGCTTATTTTTTGAAGTCCTAGCACATTGCAGGTACTCAGTTAACACTGGCTGAATTGAAGTCAGATGAGCTTCAATACATTTCTGTGTATGAACCTAGACATGGTGGCGGCACATGTCTGTGATCCCAACACTCAGGAGTCTGAAGCAGGAGGGTGCAAGTTTGAGGCTAGCCTGGTCTACATAGCATGATAGGCCAGTGTGAGCAACTTAGCAAGATCCTGTCTCAAAACAAAACAAACAAAATAAATAAAGCCTCAAAACTCAAAACAAACACACAATCACTGCATTTCCTTAAAAGTGCACCATGAAAAGTCTTGGGCTAACCTGGACTCTAAATCTAAAATGTCACTCAGTGGGAAAAATCAGGAAGCAGTAACAGTCCAAACCAGACTGAAGGTCACTGGTTTTACTCCACTGGACAGGAAACACCTGTGTTTCCAAGAAGGGACTGTCCTTTATTTCCAAGACACTGGCACAGTTATGATTCAGTAAGTTCTTGATGAGTGAGTATAGAGCACTGAGCAAAAATCAGTGACTCGATAGAAAAAAGTCTTGTCTCCATTTCATTCAAAGACAGTGGGACATCCTCCACTAAGATGGGTTATAGCCTTTCTGTATTTCCAGACAGGATGAAGCAATCAAAACATGGGTAGCTCACTGGGGTCCTCATAGGTATTGGAGAAGGAAAAACAGCCTGTGCTATCTCCATCTGGGTGCCTGCCCCCTGCTTTGATATGCAAGAAGAAAGGAAGGAAATCTTCAGAGACCTTGGGTTGTTCAAACATAAGGCAGTGATAATCATAACACCTAGGGGCAAAGTGCCAAGTCAGAGCTAAACAGAACCAGTCAAAATTACAAAGCACTGTTCAAATGACTGTTTATCCATCTCCAGAGTTAGAGGAAGAAACAGATGAATACAAAGAATGTATTTTGAACCTGATGTCAATGCCTACAACCCAAGTAAAAATCTGGGGTGGGATGTGTGTGTGTGTGTGTGTGTGTGGCATGAGCTGTAGTCCCAGAACTAGGGAGGGAGAGACAGGTGGATCCCTGGGGCCTGATGTCCAGACATTCTAATTGAATCAGTAAATTTCAGGCCATGTGAGTCAAGCTGTCCCAAAAGGCAATGTGGACAGCATCCTGAGGAGTGGTATCTGAGGCTAATTCTGGCCTCTGCACACACTCACATATGCACACCCACATACAAACGCATCATACAAACAAAATGTTATTTTAACAATTATAACCTGATTTATCAAAGCAGCCTCAACACAAGGCAATGATATTCACTGGTCCGTTTCAATGAAAATTATTTGTCATCATATATTACCTACAAATGCTGAAAGCCTAGGAAACATGATTTACAACTTTAATTACAATAGAAATATGGGCCTACACTCATGCAGATAATTAAACACAGCTCAAACTCATTACTGAGTTACTTAAAAAAAAAAAAAACACAAACTGTTAAGCCTAAGACTTAATTATAAGCTTTCAATCTGGCTTGAATTAATTCTTTCTAGCCTCCAATGAATTCCAAACATTTCAATAGAATTTCACTGAAATTTCAGCATTTAAGTCATTGACTTCAGGTTGTTGTTTTCTTTTTTAAACGAAACAAAAACCTACGAATTTTCCAAAAGGAAAATCTCCACCCATGATTCACAGCTATAGATTTCTGAGAGCCAAAATCAGAGCAAGTGAGCTTCAGAGGCTGGGAGCACAGCCTGCTCTGAGTTCAGTTAGCCTTACATTCATCATTATCCCTTTGACCCTCTCCATTCTTGGCAGGTTAGACTTTTGTCTGTTTCTTTTTTTTTTTTTTTTTTTTTTTTTTTTTTTTGGTTTTCCGAGACTGGGTTTCTCTGTGTAGCTTTGGAGCCTATCCTGGCATTCGCTCTGGAGACCAGGCTGGCCTCGAACTCACAGAGATCCGCCTGCCTCTGCCTCATGGGATTAAAGGCGTGCACCACCAACGCCCAGCTTCTTGTCTGTTTCTTTGTTTGGAAGAACAGCTTCTCACCATCTCAGAACACAAAGGACTATCAGTTTGTAGTCCCAGAACTTGGAAGGCAGAGGTAGGAGGATCAGGAGTTCAAGACCAGCCTCAGCTATCTAACAAGTTCAAAGCATGCCTGGGCTCCATGAGACATTGTCTCAAACAACACAAAAAGACAAGGGGGAAGCCTTACAAATGACAACATAGAAGTGTACATAAACTGTCTGTAGAAAAATCCTTTTTTATTATGGAATGAAACAGTTTTTAAGGTGCATGTAAGTAAGATATATTTATATTTAATGGAACAGGAAGCCAGGAAACTGCTGTTTTCTGATTAACAGTTCTAATTTTTTGTGTGAGTAAAAAAAAATATTTCTGGATTCTACTAGAAATTAAAAGTTAAGCTTACATTTACCAAAAAGCTGTAAATTTTTTTATAGGTAAAGTAGATATTGCCACACCCTATGTAGTCAAGTAACTTCTAAAGCTTGACTTAGTGTGACATCTAGTGCCCAGAGTAAGGAAATCATAACAGAGCCACCAGCACTTTGATGACTCTGTTTCCAGAGACAGTGGATGTATTCTATCAGCAAGAGAAAGACAACCAACTCTCGTGACACGATTTAGTGTAGTTTGTGGATTAACTTCTGAGGCTGGGGCTGGAGCTGGTTTTCATACTGCAGTAGAAAGTGAATGCTGGAAAGCAAAACAAACAACTAAAGCAAAACCAGAAAAACAATAAACCCAAATCAAAATAAGACTGTCACAGGACAGCATCATTTATTAACATTCAATGGTCAGCTGGTATTTTAGCCACCTACACTTACGCTCTAAAGAAAAGCAGTCTACACCGAAGTCAAGCCAGGAACTTCGGTTACACCCTTTCTCGGTTGTGTGATGTTAAGTAATTCATCTCTCGTGTTTCTGCTGCTGTGCTTTCTCTGCCAGAATTACAATATGTACTTTCTAGTGATGTGCTAAATCTCTCCACTGTGGGCATTACTTGATCCTGTAGGATATTCTAGACACTGTGCTACAAAGTTTAGAATAGTAAATTATCTACTTTTCTTAACAGTGGTGTGTTAAGAGGTGGTGTTACAACCCTCCCATAACTGAGAAAACTGAGACCCGTCAAGATGACATCACCTGCCAAAGGTCCCCGAGTTGGTAGGTGGGAGGTAGATTCAAACCCAGTCTGTCTGACACCAGAACCAATCTGTGTACTCATTACTTCATACTAAGGAAGTTTTGTGTGTGAGTCATTGTGGAGTGCCATTCTAACCTTGATTTTCTAACTCCTCGGAAGTCAGATCCTTGCTCAAGAACTTTCTCCTCTAAAACATTTTGATTTGAATTTGGCTTGCCTCACCGTGACCACAGAGCAAGGTAAAGTTCACCTTCACATTGTAATCCCACTCTAGCTACATTGTCCCAGCCATGCTTTGTAGGGCGAGGGCTTGTAGTCTGGAATCACCCCTGTGCTGTAAGATGTGGGGTTGCAGTTGGCTTGTGGCTGTGAGATTTGGGATGATACCATACACCAGTTTCATTTCCTTCTTAAGTCCTCTTCTTGTTATAATAGCAGAATGTAGTTTTGTTGTTGTTGCTAGAAAAACATACAATTGAGGCTGTCATCCTCAACTAAAACAAACTAAATGCAATTTAAAAAAGATGCCCATCAATTTTCCTTCTGGAAAACTCTTCCCTCTCCCAAATGATGGCCAAAGTTCTCTGTAGTCAAATGCTCACATATACCCCTACCCTAGGTCAGGGTTAAGAGTAAGTGCTACTAAGCTGACAATGTTCTCATCAAAGTCCACCAGAAACCCACAAATCTTGTCCCTAATACAGAGATTACAAAGCACTTTGGGAAACAGTAGCATTACTCCCATCACCCTTTTCATGATGACCTGGTGATGGCTAGTCTTGGTTGTCAACTTGACTACATCTGGAATTAACTAAAACTCAAATGGTTGAGCATATCTTCAAAGGATTTTTTTTTCTTAATTAAATCCTTTGACATTGGAAGGCTCACTTCTAATCCAGATCTTTTGAGGTGGGAAGATCCACCTTATATCTGGGCCACAGCTTCTGCCAGCAGCCTACATAAAGGACATGGAAGAGGGAAGCTAGTTCATCTCTTCACCGGCATTAGAGCCTACTTCTTTGGGATTCAGAAGACCAGTTAAGACAACCAGCCTTGAGGACTAAACAACTACTAGATTCTTAGGCCTCCCATTGGTAGACAGCCATTGTTGGACTAGCAGGATCACAGTCTGTCAGCCATTCTAATAAATTTCCATATATATTCACATCCATTCTAAAAGTTCTGTTCCTCTAGAGAACCCTGGCTGATATAAGGGTCTCTAAAATTCCTAACACTTAGGAATTTTTACATCATCAGCATCACTTTGAGATAGATAGATAGATAGATAGATAGATAGATAGATAGATAGATAGATAAAGATTCCCTTGCAGTCAATGGCAATTTGTACAGAGGGGAGTTTTCATAGGAGCGCAATTTTGATGAGTTTGCCATTCTTTGTAATAAACACTGATGCTATCTGGATAGGTCTGATAGAAAGTGTCATCAGAATGTGAAAAACTGAAACTTAGGCAAGGATTCGAAAGAGAAGAACAGTGATTTTGAGAAAGGAAAAAACCTTAATATGATCAGATGTATTCTATCACCCAACCAGATAGATATTCTTGTGTTAGGTATTTAGAGTCCTAAAACTGTCACAACCCACTTTTCAAATAAACATTTAGGCCTTCAGAGGATGGAGTAATACATTACTCCATTCTGTAGGGGTTTGACTCTGAAATCTTTATGTCTTAGCACTGTCAGCTCTCATTTTCATGACTGGACCATTACTTTACTCTTAGCAATACATTCTAAAGGGAAGCCATGTCTATTATGTGCTTGTGGGAAGTCATAGCTGATTTTCATAATATTGCCTTGAAGTTATCAATATTATCATTTTTTGTCATTTTTCTGTGTTTTTGACATTTCCTCCCTTTGGTTTCTGTATGGAATGACAAAGATTTTTATTGCATTTTATGAATTTTCCCACAGGCATGAATGGCAGATGATTAAGTCTTCTTAGACTGTGACACATTTTGTCTGTGATGCAGATAACTTTTAAGAGGGAGGGTCCCCTGAAAAGAACTGTTGGCTGAGAAATGTTTGATTTCACATATACATTAGGACAGTCACTTCTTTTCATTTCCTTTTACCTTAGAGTCAAAGTAATAAGCCACAAGACAAGATAGAACAATGTAGAGGAGACAAACACCCATCAGTAGGCTGTTTCCATCCAGCACAATGGCTACTCATTTGTAATTCCTTCTATAGGTGGCTATGAGGTAGAAAGTGGGAAGGGACCTTAGGCTTTCTCAAGTTCCCCGGACCACTCTTTTTCAAATAGAGAACCCCTGTGTCTCAATGAGCACCTACAAAGTGTAGCAACTGAGCCACAGTGTCTTACTGTGTCTCAGCAGGTTAAAAGTACCCAAGACTGGGTCTCACATCCTAGCACCCCTGGATCAGTGTGCATTCCAAGAAAGCACCACCTTCCAAATGTTCCTATTCTCTGTTTGCTTTCCTGCCAACTCTCAATACTTACAAGGGTTGTACTGTTGTGTTTCTGCCTCTGTGAGCTTTGCTTGTGTTTCCAGTGCTGTTGGCAGCCCTATGTGAAGGACTATGTTTTGCTGCCTATCTGCAACTGAATCACCCTAGGGGTAACATGAAGCTTTGAGTGGAAATCAATCGCAGTTGAAGGCGGTTATTTTCTTCCTTTACTTTCTGCAGGCCATTTAAAAAGCTTCAAGAGTGTCTCTGTGGCTGTGAGTGTCCTGTTTTCTAATAAGTTTCTTTGCCCCACGATGATAAACTGTTAATGCTACAAAGCCCTGGGATTGACATTGTTTCTGAATGTCATGGAAGTTACCCCTCAACACCAATTTAGCAGCTCAGGCAGGAACCCATAACTTGAAACAAATGTGTTTTTCTATTTCTTAATCTTTAAAATTTTTTTTACAATTTTACATATGTACACTTTTCATACTTACTGACTAACCTCACCTCCTATGTCCTACCATCCACCCGCCACCTTCCCCACAAATCTCTCACCCATTTTGTGTGTGTGTGTGTGTGTGTGTGTGTGTGTATCTCACTGACATTAACCAGGGCTGCCTGTGTGACCATGGCTTAGTCATCTTTTGGAGCCTGATGGGCTCAGCAGCATTGGAACCCATAACTTTACAGAATCCCTGTTCACAGATGGTCCCATTCCAACCTCCACTTCTGACCGTGATTTTCCAATATCTTTTGAGAATCCAACTCCTGACCACCACTTTCAGCCTTGGGACCCCTAGCACCATCTCCCCTCATGCTGGTTGTTTTTAGTTCTTGTGTTAGGTACAAAAAATTTTATCTATGTTTGAAGTATTATGGATTTTAGGATGGTTCAACATGCACCAATCAATCAACATGAATACAGCACACTGGGTGTGGTGGTGCACACATGTTATCCCAGCACTCAGGAGGCTGAGGCAGGAGAATCACAAGTTCAAGGACAGCCTAGACTACATAGTAAGACTCAATCTTAAAAATAAAAATCTATGTGTATATCCGTATTTATATATATGCATAAATATGTGTGTGCCTATGCAGATATCTACATTTTAAATCCATACTTTAAGGGATAATAAAAGATAGTGGCTTAAAACTACCCCAAACAATACTGACTTGAACCCTGAAAACAGACTTCCCATGGGCAAATGTTAGACTCCATCAATATGAGCTATATCACCATCTCTTGTCCCGTCAAGCTTCTGAACTCTGTTCTGGTGCAACACCCAACACTTACCTACTGTGGCTGATGCAGATGAGAGCAGAGATTTTCCCCAGGATCCCCAGCCTGCCCATCCTCCTGCCCGTGGTGGGGAGTCCACAGCCTGCAGGAGAACAAATTAGCAGCAGGTCAGATATTCACTTTGCCCCTGAATGGAAAAACATTCATTCAGAGAGGCAGAGAAGATTCCGGAACAAAAAAACCCACCAAATTAACCATATCTCTCGGACTTATAGTTTATATGGGCCATAAAAGAGTATCTTGACCCACACTGCAGTATGTACTTTGTAACCAAACTGAGTAATGGAGTTGTTGGCTCCTGTGGACTTGGCCCAATGTGAGAAGGGAGTTGTACTCCTCCTCCCATTCCATGAAAGACAGGGACAAGGACTGGCAGGGTTAAGGTGGGGTTAGGGGAGTGGAGGGGCCAGGGAAATGTAGCACATTAGAACACAAAAGTGATGCAAAAACATTAAAAATGACCCTGATTTAGTCCATTCTTACAGGGTTAAATAAATGTGCTTTTCAAGACGTTTAATTTCCAGACTTGTGGAGTGGGGATGGAAATGGTAGTGTGGTTGGTGGATGGTGGTGTCCAACATTGACTAATTGTTCAATAAGGGTGTCAATTAGCCTGGAGACGGGTGCAGACAACAGAAACTTTTATGGCATATTCGAATTCAAGCTTTTTGGCTCCACTCAAATGATCCCTGTCACTCCAGCCCTCACCTGCAGGGGTAAAACTGTTCCTGGCCTATGCAGTCAAATTCTGTCTCCCTGGATTCTGAACTATAGACTGGAGACTGTGGTTTTGTGTGAGCAACAGAATGTGAAAATTCAAGCAATGTGGGCCCACCCTATTCTATTTGCCAAGCAAATATTAATATCTCAGGCCTGTGGCCTCTAGTCTTGGGACTGGCTGCTTTATGTTCTAGAAGATTCCCTCAGTTTTGTTTCCCTCCCTGCCTCTTGATCTCTCTTTCTTGTCTCTCTCCCTTTCTTTCTTGTTCTGGTCACTAATCTATCCCTTGGGTCAAGAGGAGTGCTTAATGGTATTTGTTGGCTAAATGACTGATATTCACCCATTATCAAGCTCAGATCTGCAACAGATTCTGCTGATCACATTAAGCAAGTCTGGATGCAGTTAGTGGAAGCACAGCTTTCTCTTACTGTTCACAAACAGACCATAGAAAGCAAAGGAAGAATAAATACATCAGGAGTCAACCATGCAACATACCAGAGCATTTTTATGGAAAGGAAGGGATGGAGGGAGGGAAGGGAGAAGGAGGCTTATATAATCCGTAGACTCTGTAGCTCCCAGGCTGGCTGTCAGTCATCCCCAAATCCCTTTCCTTGCTGCCTCTCACTCTTGCAGCCAATGGTGGTATCATGACCAGTTTTTCACAAAGACGTCTATAAAGGGAGAAGCTTTGGCTTTTGTGATAAATTTTCAGTTATGGCCTTTGCCAGCTCTTTCTCCTTCTCCTGCCCTGAATGTAGACATGATGTTTGACAGTAGCAGTCCTTTCTGTTGCTTCAGAAAAGGTCAAGGAAGCATCATCCTTGGTCCTGATGCTGTGGAGCACTAAACCAACGGCCAGGAGCTGCTTATCTCCATGTTTTGTATTATGGGAGAAAAATCCATCACTCTTCCATAAACCACTGTGTTAGACTTTAGTTATTTGTTTCTCAATGCATTCTTAACTGATTTACCAAGTAAATACCAAACATCATCCATTCAGCAGAAAGATGTGAGCAATAGGAAAGGTCATAGAATTGAATTGCTTGGATTTGAGTTGTGGTTCTGCCATTCCGGGCAATGAGTTACTAAAGCTCGTCTAAGCACTCATTCATTCATTATAAAATGCAAGACATGGCAGAGGAGAGCTCTCAGAAGGGTGGGGTATACTCAATGCTATCATAGACTTTTATGAAATTGTACATGGAGTATACTCAAATATATATATAATATATATATATATATATATATATATATGGATATGGATATATGTATATCAGAACCAATTACCCCCACAGGATTTGTGAATTTTAAGAGAATTATTTCATATAAAGTTGTGAGTGAAATCCCAGCCATATAAACACCCTGTAGAGGCTAGGAAGTAACAACATGAAACACCAGCCTTAAGACTATGAAGTAGAGCTTTGTAAGATGGCTGTTAGTCTGTCTGGAAACAGAGAGAGGTTACATGAGTGCAACACCCATTACTCATGACCTTGGTGGTGTCTACATTGATTGCCTCATTTGGCAATGGAATCCAGTGGCAATTTTGTGCCTTCGGGAAGACAGATGTAAGCCGATGACTATATCATTCTTTCATATGGCCAATCACTGGCCATGATTAGGAAGAACAGTGCACATAGGTGTGACAACCTCTGACTCAAATTCACAATATTTAATATGCCTGGCAGCTGGTAATTGGCTAGCAAATGGAAAAAGAAATGTCAAATGACTCTAGAACTTTTTGCCATGTAATAAGCAACACTTCAACTGCTTGATTAAAGTCCTTGACATAGAGCTAAGATATCTTGGCTAGTTATAAGGAATATTTATGATTAATAGAAAAATCAAGTGGCTAGATGTGCACATTTTACAAAAATATAAACTAAAGATTAACCATGAATTATATATCTCATCATGAATGTTGTCACCACTAACTGGTTATTATGCCTATAAAATTGCAGCATAGGACCAATGAGATGGCTCAGTGAGTAAAGGCACTTGCCAGGCAGGCTGATGGCCTGAGTTCAAGCCCTAGTAAGGGCAGAAGGAAGGAACCTTCTCCACAAAGTTCTTCCACCTTTACATGTATTCTACGGCATGTATAAAAATAAAATAAGCAGAGTGGGTCAATTCGCATCTCACATTGTTAAATATTGCCGTAAAGCTGTTTTTTCTCATCCTTTACCCATGTACCTCCCACCTCCTTTAACAGAGACCATCACGGCCTAACTCAAAGAGCAGAAATCATCCCATGGGAACTCTCTACACTGTCTTCTTCTTCTTACAGATTCAGAAGAATGACCTTATATAGTAGGAACAAATCAGGCTTGGATTTATCAAGGACATTTAAAACATCTCCTGGCATAAAGGCATATATGTAGATAAAGCACTCATATACATAAAATAAATAAATAAATAAATAAATAAATCGTTTTTAAAAATCTAAGAGAAATCCATCAAATACAAAGAGCACCCACATTTAGATGGAGAATATATATTCCAATAGTAAGGATAAAAGACCAACCTGGATGTCCCATTCCCCAAGACAGATGAAGAATCGGGTACTGTGTATATCTTGTACCAGGGATGTTGGCCATTGGACCCAGGAGACCAAGCCTTCCTTAAGTTCTGCAACTCACGGCACAGATACTCTAAAAGGAGCCTCAATATGGCAGGGAGGTTGCAAGCTGTCCTGGGGACCTACAGCTCTGTCAGAAGGTCTGGCTCACAATATCTCTGTTATTTCCAAGTAATTTTCTTCCCTGATGAGTACACATAATTCAACTCTGGGAAGACTTAAAAATTAAACACAGAAAGGATAAAGCACCAAAGCCATGCTATTAATGGTTTTTGTGCACATTTCACCTTTTCTGTACTACTAATATTTATAGAACTTAACAGAATGACAAGGTTTGAAAACCAATTTACAATGAATAGCTGAATTACCACAGTAGAGACTTATGCTAAAATTGTTCCACATTTAGGAATACTATATTAAAATTTAGGTCTTTAAGCCTACTGTATAAATTTAATAGCTTTATAGCAATTACAAAGTACTCAGCAAGGTTTTGTAATCTATAGATAAATGAGGTACTTAAAAAGGAAATAGAATGTATCATATTTTTCTTATTTAAAACATTTGAATGTATTCAACTTGGGGGAAAATGGACCAAAACCCCACAGTGACACACTTCCTCCAACAAGACCATACCCACTCCAAGAAAGCCATACCTCCTAACAGTGCCACTCCCTATGAGATTAAGGGGGCCAATTACATTCAAACCACCACAGAAATCCAAGTCAAACTATATCCAACAATACTGCCTCTGCCCTATCTTTTCATCATTACCCATTTATTTTCAGCATTTAGTATTATGATTTCAGTTATTTTGAGACCACTCTTACATACATAGTATGATATTATTTATGCTTGTTAGATTGAGTTACAATTAAGTTAATTCCAATAAAATATGTATAGTCCAGGTCAGCAAGGCATCCTCATTAGGTAAGCCATGCTCCAGAGGCAGCCATAATAAGCAATTCTATTATCTCTACCTCTATTAACACCTGATGCTCTGCTAATTAGCATTCTGAATTGCAGAAATGGATTTTAATTGGTGAACACAGCACACTTTTTACCAACACCCTGAATATCTGAAAAGAAAGGTATTCAAGATTTGTAGATAGTTTAAATATATATGCGGGTCTTCTCACCTTTACATGTTCAGGCATAGGAAAGGCTTTTGGGCCAGCTGGTCTAGCTAATCAGTGAGCCCTGGCTTCAGTGAAAGAAATTGTCTCAAAAAGTAAGGTGGAATACAAAGACGTAGGACCTCTAGCCTCCACATATGTGTGCACACATGTGCAAACACTGTATTGTACATGTGCACCCATATATACAACACATACACACACACACACACACACACACACACACACACACACACACACACACACCAGAATCTAAAGAAACTTGAACTGAGCTGTGTCTTTTAAGGGTTGCTAGGCTGGTACATTACCAAATCTTGCAAGATCCGTAAGATCTTGTATCATTCTCAACCAAGTTTAACCTTTCTGAACTGAGGAGGAAGATTTACTTGATCCTCAAGACTGGTTTAAATAAATGTTCCATTGAAGGCTTCCCTCATGCTGCAGCTATAACCACTTCTATATGGCTGCCTGCCCTAGCGAGGCTGCAGAAATCCTGTAGATACCACATTTCTCAGCTTGCTGGTGACATTCAAGTGGTAGAGTTGTCAAATGAGGAATCCTAACATCCAATGTTCAAGTAAGGATCGGGACTTTCTCCCCCAGATGTTTTGAGTAAATTGTGCAGAAAGGCTTAGCTCCCTGGCTTCCAAAGTTACAGAAGGCATCCTGAAGACAGATAATTTCCTTTTTTTTTTTTAAAAAAAGATTTATTATACACACATACTTACATACATACATACACACACACACACACACACACACACACACACACACACACACGCACACACACACACAATGCTCTGCCTCCAGGCCAGAAGAGGGCACCAGAGCTCATTATAGATGGTTGTGAGCCACCAAGTGGTTGCTGGGATTTGAACTCAAGATCTCAGGAAGAACAACACTGCTCTTAACCAATGAGTCATCTCTCCAGCCTGTTTTTTGTTTTTTGTTTTTTTTTTTTTGGTTGTTGTTGTTGTTTGTTTGTTTGTTTGTTTGTTGTTTTTTCAAGACAGGGTTTCTCTGTATAGCTTTGAAGCCTAACCTGGAACTCGCTCTGTAGACCAGGCTGGCTTCAAACTCACAGAGATCCGCTTGCCTATGCCTTCCAAGCACTGGGATTAAAGGCGTGCACCACCACCACCCGGCAATCAGATACTTACCTTGAGAGCATAATGGTGTGATCCTTCAGAGCAGTGTGATGGAAAGTCTCGACCGACAACATGATTGGATAAAGATAACCTAGGAGTGCCTAAAGCATGTCTATGAATGTGTCTGATGGAGTTTTCAGAGACAATCACATACGAGGCCGCCAACTTTGGGAGTGTAATAATCCCTTGGTGGTTTCATAACATTACGGCGTTATTAGAAGACAGTAGTCATATGAGGTAGGACGCCACAGGGGGCAGTATCCTGGGGCCGTAGATTGGTCCTAGCCTCTTCTGGTAGCTTCCTTCTCCCTGCTTCCTGTCTACCACAAGGTGAAACACGTCCTCTGTGATATGCTCTTGCCACTGTGATGTTCAGACAAAGTCATTATGGCCGGAGCCCCCTGGAACTCTGACTCAGAGTTAATATTCCCCCTCCTTAGGTTGTTTGTGCTGGGTGTTTGCAAATGGCAACAAAAAACAACTGATACAGTAGCCACTTGGTAGACTACTGGCCACATGCTGTTCTCTGGCCCTGTCTATCATGGTAGAGTCTCCACTCAGTACGGTAAAAGTGAACATAATGGTAGTACCCAAATTCAAAGCAACTCTGCAGACACAGATCTCTTAAAAGACAGATACTTAAGCAGTGTGACAAAATCTAACGTGTTTTAGAAGACATTTTTCCTACAGAAATGTCTTTAAAGGATTGACGAGACTTTATCAGGATTAGATACTTTAGGATCAAGCAGGCTTTTGAACTTGACTATTTTCCAATACAATCTTTCATTACTAAGGAACCTGTGTTCAGTAGCCAAGTAACCAATTTAGAAATGAACTTCTGTTTCAAGGGCTTCCTTCCTTCCTGCCTGCCTCTATTTTTTCTAAAGAGTTTATTATTATCTGGCTTGATAGTTATTTTCTTCACTGCAAGAAGATTGCCTGTAAATACCCAACAAGAGGCAAATATGATAAATGACCAGTATTTGAAGATTAGGCACAAAATTAATCACCTCTATAATCGCAGCACTCGGTAGGCTTTAGATGGGAGGTTGAATTAGAAGTTAGCCTCGGGAATATGGCAAAACCTTGTCTCAAAACTCCATCTCCTTCCAAAAAAGGGTATCCACAGGGAGACACTGGCCTAGTTTATCCTGCAGAGGGAGAGGTGCAGGTGCTGAGGAGATGGGCACCAAGTGAGCTCTGTCTCTGGTCCCCAGCAAGGTGACAAGTGATAATAAACTGATCTAAATGCTGAAGTTCTCCATGGTAGACTCTTAGCTATGCGCAGAACTCCAAAGGTTATCCAGAGACCCCCGGTCCTTGTCATCTGGAATTATTAAGACTAACACCATAATATCTTTTGTTACCCACTGAGCAGTCCAGGACAAGCCACTTGCCATCTTCCAGCTTAGGTGCCTCACCTACCTAGCTTTGAACTATTACAAGGAGTGAACCATACAGCACATCAGGTGGCCAGCAGAGCTCCTGGCGTACAGGCCATGTCCAATGACTGATGGCTATCGTGATTCTTAACACAATGATAAAAATACAAATATCAGACCCAGACATTCCTCTTTGAATGTCTTCCTTCCCACCACACAACATGCTTTAAGGATGCATGTGGTGTCACAGCACATCTTGAACTCTCAAGTCCCAGCGGCAGAATTTGGCATAAACTAGGTGAGTTAAATATGGTATCATTTCAGAATGTGGTTTTGAATATCCCTTTGAAACTTATTCTGGAACTGAATTTCCATGAGATAATAAGAATTGGGACCTTTAAGGACTAGCTAGAAGACTAAGGATGTAGCTTGGTGGGAGAGAACTTGCCTAGAATTGGAGAGACCAGGCTTTTGAGTCCCAGCACTCAAAACAACCAACTGAACACAGGTGACCAGGGCTCTTTCATCATAAATGGATGAATGCATTCATGGGCTCAGTCCATCAGTGGGTTAGCCTGGAAATGGGACAGCTCTAACAGCCAGTCATCGAGGTGTTTCATGTATGATCTCTTATCAAGTGATGCCTTGATTTGCTTTGGGACACTGCCATCCAGAAGGCCATCATCTTATAAAACCCCTAAACCCTGGTGTAGAGCTATGAATCAGAATAAGGCTCTATTATCGATAATTTATCCAATCTGTGACAATCTGTGTTGTTTTTAGCAACAACTAGCCATTGGAGACTGGGTGTCAGGGGGGGGGTTAGTTTAAAATATGGCACTCTTACCACGTCATTCTGTTCTTTCAGAGGTACTTCAGATCCGGTATCTCCCTCCAGGCTGACAGAATCAATGCACTCGGCCAGCGTGTCCTCAGTCACTTCTCCATTGAGGGAATCCTCCTCAGTAGCACCGGCCTTGGACTGCTCTAGAAGCCCTGTAGGGGCAGTCTCTGCACATGCAGCTGTGGTCTCATGCTGCTCTCCTGTGTGGTCAGCTGGCACTGGCTCATTTGAAGTCATAGCTGGACCACATTGCACTTCTGCATCTTCAGCTGGGGAGTCACTATGGGGCATCTCAGCAGCATCTTCTTTGACTTTATTGGCTATGATGTCACTGGCATCATCAGACATTTTAATATCTGCCAAGGGGATCACAAACACTTGTGTTGGCAACCTTAATTCAATTCAATTATGCCAAGTGGGGGTAAGCTTTCTTTTACCAAGAAATAATTCTTCTATGTGACCTTGTGCAGCCAGAGTAATGGCATATATATATATATATATATATATATATATATATATATATTAGCCCTGGTCCTTGTTGAGTGTTGTCTTACATGGCAATAGAAACGCTGGTAGCTACTGAGGATCTTGGCATGGGAAGGCTGTCTTCATTTCTCTGAGTGGCCCTAAGTGTTGTCACAAGTTCCTTGTAGTCACAAGTGCCCTTGCCAGAGTGAACACAAGAAGGTTGGACATGATGGAGAAGCAGAGTGACATGGAGAAGGTGACATGATGACAGGAGCAGAGACTGAAGTAATGCACTTTGAAAATAAAGCAAGGGGCAACATGCCAAGGACAGAGGCAGCTACCAGAGACTGAAGAAGTCAAGGAACCCATCCTTCCCTTCCAGAGACTAGGAGGAACCAGCCTTGCCAACATCTGATATAAGTTCAGGGAAAATTCATGTCTGACTTCTGACCTCTAAACGTGCATATGTTAGTTTTGCACTCTCATCAAACACACACATGGCTCCTTCTTAAGAAGGACTTAAGCACACACATGGCTCCTGGTGACCACAGTCCTTTGTAACAGATAAGAGCTCATTGTGGCTCTCAAACTCCTGCCTCTGTTCCACAGACATGGAATAGATGACTGATGGTTTTAGGGGCTCAAGGAAAGGGGAATGAGAAGTGACAGCTAATGAAGATGAGGCTTCTCTTGGAGGTGACAAAAATGTTCTAAAGTTGAGTGGTGGCAGTGGCTGTATAGGTGTGCTAATACACCAAAAACCACTGACCAGAATGCCTAAAAATAGGAAACCCTACAAAACGTGGATTTTATCATTTGTGAATTATAGCTTAATATGCTGACATAAAGAAAGGTCTATGCCCAGTAATTCTAGTGGTCAAATGGACATCTCTCCATATCTTATTCTTAAAGGCTGGTCTCTTTGTCTTGTGTGTTTCTCACAACAAATCCTACATTTCTGCCAATAACAGGCTTAAAATCTCAGTGCTGTTGTTCAGGAAACCTTCACCCTCTTAAGAATACATAGTATATTGAAGTCATGGACTCTAAAGAGAACCACAACTAACTGCCATTTTCCTAAACCAGTACAATTTCTAGCTACATTCTAAACCCTTATCCTTGTGTCCAGAGACAAGTACTTCTTGCCCTTCATCAAAGAAGCTGAGATGAAGATTATTTCAGAAAGCCAAAACTGGCCTGTGGGGTGCTCAACACCAGTCAATACATTTACAACACAACTCTTACACCTAAGGCTCAGGGGACACTGTGGAAGAGAGGAAAGAAAGATCTTAAGATCCAGATGACCAGGACGACTACTTTGAGATGGCGTCTTCTATATATGCCAGGGAAGCTGTACCCATGAAATCTTAACAATATAGTCATCCAGTCAAGATCTGCATAACGACAACAACCAGCTGACAAGCTGAAGTGGATGGGATAAATGTCACAAGGCTCTGCCTCTAAATGAAGGGCTACAGACAATTAGAGGCTGCTGAGAGGAGACTTGGTGTTCAGGGATGGACCCCATAGGTTCCCTAAGCCCAAGCAGTCAGCCATAGTCAAATACACATATGAGTAGCACTAAATGGACTCAGCAGTTGTATTTATATAAACACATGTGTGTGCATATTTACACACATATATGTACACATATGTAGTATTCATTAATAAAGAGGTCATGAATTTAGAGGGAATGGAGGAGTTGGAGGGGGAGACGGCATGGAAACTACGTAAATAAAGTACTCTGCATAAAATTCTCAAATTAAAATTTTAAATTAAAAAGAGAATAAAAAACCTGCAGAACTATGATTTACTGAGTGCTTGCAGTGACCAGGCTATGCAAATGCATTTTTTTTTTTTAGTTAGATACACTGAGTTCCATTTTCCAGATCAGAAAACCGAGGCTTAGAGGGCACACTTTCAGTAAATGGCAGAGTTTGAGAAATGTCTGACCTTGAGATTGAACCCTTCAGAGCTTTTGGTGTTCAGAAGCCACGCCCACTTTCCTACTTCTTTTCACTGCCAGGCCCTCATTGTGGACCTGCGTATGAACCTTTGGGTTTTCCTTCTTCCCTTCAGCTATTCCCCAAATGCATCTTTGCCTCCTGGGTCTAGTTATATGGCTTTACTGTCTATGGCTCCCCATCTATAGCCCCACACCCCTTATTGCAGCCACACACACCTACTGCCATCTGAGACTGGAGCTCTGATCCCATTAGGATTGGCTCCCACTGTTCCTTTCCAAACACGAAATGAGACACTACTGTCTGCAGACACATTCACAACAGACTGCAGCTGGCTATTAAAATGTAATCCTCCACAATGGGAGGGTCTGGAAGACATGGCCTTCACTAATGCTGTAGGACACAAAATAGTGAGAGGGTACCAGCACATTCCAAGGGCTTTGGCATTGCTCTTCTCCTTTTACCAGACCAACCTTTACCAGGGTTGAAGACATTGCTGCTCAATTGGATGAATTAAATGTAATGGGTTTAATTGGGTCAAGTAGCCTGGCTGCCAGGGCAGCAAAGGGCAGGTGAGCTGTACATAGTAATGGGCAGCACAGGCAAAGCAATGTCTATGATGACACGCATGGCTCTGTGGGCTTTGGTAATTGCTGATCGATCAGATAAGAAGTCTGTTAAGTGTTTAATATCTCAGAATTGGGCCAACGGATTGCTTTGCTTATATATTTAAGGACCAGGTAAAACCATCACATCCTTCATTCTTTGTGTCTCCCAGCTAGATTTAATGTTTCTTCTGAATTCCCAGAGGTATTGCTTTGCTTCTACCTCTTCTTGGGCAATTAGAATTATCTGATTAGTTACTTGAGGCATTGTTCAATGAAGACAAGGATCTTGATTTTTTTTATTTTACATATGTGTTCTGCATATATTAGGAAGCTCAAGAAATATACTCAACACTTAAGATTGTGTAGAGAATGCCTGTGCTCTTCTGGCAGGTGGTTCCAAATGACTCTATATCTTCACATCTCAGATGTGTTCTGTCACCATAACAAATTCCTGAGATAATCAATCTATGAAGATGAAGGGGTTATTTTTGACTCACATCTTGGGAGGGTTTGGTCAATGCCTGGTTAGCCCATAACTTCTGATCAAAGTCACACCTCTCTTTAGTGCCAACTTAGGGGCTAAGCTGTGAGCACATGAGCCTTGGAAGAAAATTTAACTTTAAATATAAACTCTAAAATTAAATCAGAGTATCTCTTTTAATGTATGTAACTGGTACTTCAACATTCCTGTAAGCAAGTCTACAGATGGGAAAGGCAAAGGTTATTCTCTTTGCTCTAGCTGATGTGTGAAGTCTAAGGCAGGGTTGGCTGGGGGCAGTCAAGGAATCTGTCCAAAACCTTGTTGGAGCAGTAATGATGGCTCAAGGCCACAGGAGCAGAATAGAATGGACTGGCTAGCAGGGGGCGCTTGAAAAGCTATTGTCATTTAGGAGCCCATAATGAAAACTTTGTGAGCTGGGCCTGGCCTAGGGTAAGAGGCTGACAAAGTGCAACTTGCTGCTGAGACCTTGCCCTTCGCCCTGCCCTGCTTGAGTAAATAAACTTTTATTGAACACAGATGAACCTTTCTGTTCACATGCAGTTTGGCTTCTCTATGGTGGCAAATCACTGCAGATGCAACACAAACCATGTGCTATAAAGTCAACTGAGATGGAAACACTAGCTTTTGAGCCTAGCACACTCTATAGCCCCATGCCTGGGGGCCTAAAGACTCCTCTCTTACTCTTGTCTTCTTGTCCCATCTTCCAGAGAAAATTTTTCAAGAAGAAACAGCAGGTCCACACATCAACAGCATTTTAATCTCTTGTTTTTTGCTTGTTTGTTTTATTTTTTTAACTATAGCCCATCACAGACCTTGTCTGATGCTTTTATTTCTTTGTATACTAATTTGAACACCCTTATTATTAGTCTGGATCATTAAGAAGCACCAATGAACTTTATTTTTCTTTAGCTTTTTTGTTCGAGACAGGGTCTTACTATGTAGACTGGCCTAGAACTTGCTATGTAGACAAGGCTGGCATCAGGCTCACAAAGATCTGCTTGCTTCTACCTCCTGAGTGCTAGGATTAAAGGTGTGTATGGCCATGTGCAGCAATTTCAACTTTTCTGCAAGCAGGAATATGAGAACAAATGTGGCCATGACAAACACTAAATGAAAACCACAATGGACACTTTATGATTTGTATTAATTATGTTATTATAACACTCACAGGTATTCTAATATACTGTGACATATACCATATGACCTACACGAATGCCAATGAATTTTAATTTATATCCTAAGATGACCTATATTGCTCTATCAGGGATGAAATATCCAGAGGTCTTTAGTAAACATTCAAAGTTTATCACTGGGTGTCTATCCTTTGAGAGGTCTCAGCTACCATCCAATTAGATGTATGTTTTAGGGCATGCC
Source organism: Cricetulus griseus (assembly GCF_003668045.3). NCBI lineage: Eukaryota > Metazoa > Chordata > Mammalia > Rodentia > Cricetidae > Cricetulus > Cricetulus griseus. The sequence continues at coordinate 132,003,001 of NW_023276807.1, read as the reverse complement.
AAACTGCATAAAGGTAGAAATGCATTTCTACGTGACACAGCAAGTTCAAGACATGTGCTCCTGGCAGAAATGATGCACTGGTGTCCCCTGTCCTTCCATGGCCAGGGTCTAAGATTATGTCAAGCCAGCAGCCCAAGGTTCTTTGGGATCGGGTTTTTCTAGAGCTTCTAGCTGACTGCAGAACTCCGAAGCCTGAAGCTAGCTGAGCACTGCCCCAGCCTTGTCTCTAGAATATAGACCTAAAAGGATGACAAGCAAGGACCACAGGCTTACAGGAACAGGTGGTGTAACCAAGCCTGCTTGCTACCATACATGTAACTATACAGTTGAAGCCCAGGAGGACTTCATGGGAGTACTGCTCTTATAGGGAAGCAGCAGAGGACAGGACCCTCAGGCCTCAGCTACCTCTGATGGCCAAATTGACTCTGGTTAGTTCACCTCAAGTACAAAAAAAAAAAAAAACCTGCTACAATTAAAGGTCTCCTGGCATCTGTGCTGTATTCAACCAACAAAACCAACCTTTTGGAAATAGGCAAAGGATAATCCACAAGGCATTCAGTGCAGGGTTGTTAAAATGAATTACAGAACGCCTACTCCCCAGAAAGGCCAAAATGGTTATAAGGATGAGCCCTATCTTAACATCTAATTATACGCCTAATCAGCATTTATTTATTTACGTATTTATTTATTCTGTGATAGGTCTGATTTTTTCTGTATTATTTACCAAAACAATCTTTTTTGCCTTTTCTTTTTGTTTTACTTTTTTTTTTCTCATCTAGCCTAGGCTGGTCTTGCTATGTAGCCAAGGATAGCCCTGAATCTTTGATTCTCCAGCTGTCACCTCTAGAGTACAAGATTTCAGGCGTTCACCAACACATTTGTTTTTACAGTGGATGTAACGCAGGGCATCACGCACACTAGGCAAGCATTCTACCAGCTGAGCTACATCCCAAACCCCCTGTCTGTTTGTTCTGACCATCACTGGCTCTGGATGATATTGGGATGTGGAATAGGTCATCATTTTTAAGACTGTGCCCCTTTGTCTGTCACCACCAGAAACTGTGCTCTAAATGGACAGCTATTTCTGAGCAGGGACTTGTGAAGCACACAGGACTCAGCTGCAGCGAATGCGCCCTGTCTGGGGATAGGTGCGTCACTTCCTATCTGCACAGTTGGAAGTCTCTTCTGATTTTGGTTTGGTAAGCTGATCTCTGCAGCCATGTCCGTGGCTTTGACCCACAGAAACAAGGAGGGTGCTTCAGGAAGCTCCAAGGAGAGGAAGGGGGAGGCATAATGAAGCCTTTGTAGGGTAGAAATAAGTTAGTTTTTCATGAGCCAATTCATTAGTCACCTAAAATGCTCCTAGACCCATCGGAGCAGCTACATCACAGCACCCTAAGTAAGTGCAGGAGGCATGGGGAATGAGAAATGTGTGAGGGGGCTAAAACAAAACCCAGGGATGCAGGGTGGCTCAGTGGGAGAGTGCTTGCCCAATATGCACAAGGCACTGGGTTTGATCCTAGCACACACACACACACACACACACACACACACACACACACACACACACACTTAAGAGGAAAGAAGGAAACATGGAAAGAGAACTATGCAAAATAACATAAAAAATAAACAATACCCCTGGACTACCTCGTGGGAGAATCCTGATCATGGCTTTGGCATAACTATCAGGCCAGTAGGAGTATGTGCAAATACCTAGGATCACAAATGAGCTCTAGACAGTCAGGATGCACATCTGTGTGGCTGAGACTACCCATGTACGGCTACACAGCAGAAGAGTGAGGTGGATTCTGAATCAGAAAGGGCTAAGCAGTGGCCTCTGGGTCTGGATCACTCTCACCGGCTTCCATGAAGCTGGAGTGGATAACATGATCTGGAAACTTTGTACCCAAGTCCTGACTGCAGAGAAAAATCAGGACAGGGTTTCAAAGTTTTCATACCTCTAAATGTGTTCAAAGTAAAGCTCTTCCTTCATCTCGCCATTTAGTGTCCATGCTTTTCTTGGTATTAGAATGTCATGAGAATGTGATGGCAGTTAGGTGGCTCTTTTTTTTTTTTTTTTATGGCCTCACTTGGTGAGATGCAAATGCGGTTCCATGCTCTGTCCCAGATTGCCTCCCTTACTTTACAAGAGTGGCTCAGAGAAGGACAGGGTGAACCCCAGAAAGGTTCTCAGACCTGTCCAGTTTTCACAGTACACACACTCGGGTCCCAGGCCTGACTCTACACTTGACAGGCATTTTCTGAAGCACAGGAAAGACCTATATTTGCTTTGCTTAAAAACTAAGCAGGGCTGAAGAGATGGCTCAGTGGTTAAGAGTGCTGACTGGCTGCTCTTCCAGAGGATCCAGGAAGGTTGGATTCCCAGCACATGGCAGCTTACAAGCCTCTGTAACTCAGGCCTCAGGGGATCCAACGCCCTCTTCTGGCCTCCATGGGTGCTGCATGTACATGGCTCATAGATACATATGCAAGAAAAACACCCATACACACATACATACATAATACATAAATAATCAAACAAATAAATACTAGGGGCATTCTGTGGCCCTTCATGATCCAAGGCCACCTGTCTCTTGCAACTCAACACTTCTTACACTTTTGCCTCCTCACACTGGTCCTCGCTACTCTCACACAGTTCCTAAACTTCCAGGCTGGCTCCCTCCACTGATGTCATGTCTTCCAGTCAGGCTAATTCTCAGTCCCTTAGCTACCCAACATCTAGTGTCACCCTTAACTTTGCAATTGCACTTTGTTACTCCACACCCTCCTAACAATGAACTGTTCCCGTGTCTGTTCTTTTGAGACTTCCTCAGACTTCTCTATCGCCTTTAGAGGTCTCTTCTATGTCATCCTTCAGGCCTGTGACCCACAGGACCTTGCTTCATTCTGGCCCACGAATATTTACTGAACTAAAATAAACCGCGTCTGATACTGATTTGAAAGAAACGGTGTTTCTCATACACCTGGTCTGATGAAAGAAATAGCTACTAACACGTCTGAATCCCCAAGATTCAGTAAGGTCCGCCTCCCTGCTTTGAATTCCTTCTACACTGGTTCACTTGTAGAAACTCTAGATTCCACCCCTAGAGTTTCACTCCTTCACTGACAGCTTTCAAGGTAAGAAGTTAATCAGAACATCTCAGAATTAATAGAAGAGATGCAGGGGAGAGCCTAAGGATGTAGGATAGGGAGAAAGGGGCCTTTAGGAAGCCTGGAGGGCATTGGGAGGCCTCAGGATGTGGTGTCCCAGGGAGGAGTTCAAGGGGTGCTGATTTTAAAAGCCATCTGCTTCAATCAAGAGGTTTAGGGTGGAAACTGTTGGTATGGCCCAGATAGTACTCCCATAGTCTGCAGAAAGAAAAGCTGGTGAAATCTGGGCACTGACTGATGGCTAAGAAATACTCACCAGATTCCTTGACGAAGACAAGCGGGCTGGGTAGAGGGTCTGCGTTTGGGGTGGGTGGTAAAGAGTGAACCAAGAAGGGAATCCAGGCGGTGCTAGCGGGAGCGGGGGAGGGGGGGTTGCACGTCGGGGAGGGGTGATGGACCAGGATGATCAAGGCCTGAGCTCAGTTTTCCCGAGGGCTAGGGCAGGCACACTCTAGGGATGGAGGCCTTTGCCTGGCAGGGACTGAATCCCTCAGTGCTTCGCCCTGGGAGGATCTGACTTGGGACGCTTAGGGAAACTTTTCAAACTGGCTGTGCCAAGACTCTGGCAGCCGGCTCCGCAGAGCTCCAGGCGGGTCGAGGGTGCAGACCCGGCGTGCGGGCGTGTGGGTGTGTGCATGAGCGTGGACACGGAGCGACACACACTCACACACACACACTCACACGCCCGCACCCACGCAGGGCCCTCGGCCACGCCGCCCGCGCCTCCCCCGACCTTCGTCGCCAAGCAAGCTGGTTTCTCGGGACCACGTCTCCGCCGCAGGCTTCTCACGACCCACAGAAGACAGGGATCGCGGCGCTCGGGTCCCCGCCCGCCCGGGAAGGGGATGGGGAGAAGGCGCCCCGGGCTCTTACCGCTTGGCCGCCGAGTGCGCGCGGGAGCCCCGGGTCCCGCCCCGCCACGTCGGCAGGACCGGCGGGGACGCGGCTGCAGGGGTGGGACTGGCCGAGCTGCCCCGCCCCGGGCCGCCCGCCTACACCCGGCCCGGCCCAACTGCAACCTGACCTGCCACGAACTCAGCTGTCGCGCAGAGCGCCCGGTCCCATGCCTTCCTTTACAAACGCCGGGAAAGCCCTACACAGTCCTAAGGAAAGGGTTCCCTGGGCTACACTGTGGGTTCCCCAGATTCTAAGTTAAGTGGAATTCTCTGACCACG